>NC_086447.1:644152902-644371972 GCF_028390025.1 Pseudophryne corroboree | reverse complement strand
ATCTTCTTGTGAGGTGTGAATTTCTTACCTGGAGTTTCCCAGAATTCCTGACGTATGTCTACTAAGTGGTCAGACTGAGGTAAAACTTGCTTAACCACTTTCTTACATTTGAACCTGTCCGGTTTCTTAGGGACGGCATCAGGCTCTGCGTCATCAGTGATCTGAAGAATCACCCTGATCGCCTCCAACAAGTCAGGAACATCTACCTTCGGAACACTCTGCCTCTTGAAGAAGCCGCCTGGGGTGCGGAGAAACGCGTTGAGGGTACAGAGAGAAGGGGTCACCAATACCCAATTGCCCACAAGAATAAGACCGTGTCCTCATAGCAGCTGATTACAGCATTTGCCGGCAACTGCTTATCTCCAGCGAGACTGCACCGTTCATTTCCCTGTACCTTATTGGGAACACCATACATCCTGCCCTGGTGAGCATTATTCCATCTGTGCTGGGGGTAGAGAACGGTGTATTGGTGCATCCACACTGTGCCGGAGGGCGAAGAACGGTTCCTGATTGCGCCGCAGACGGATTGCGCCACCGACGAAGGTCTCATCCGTTGCACAGGGTGGTATAGAGCGGCTTCAAACAAATAGCTGCAGTGCAGCGAGGAAAAGCCGACATAGACTGAGTAACAGTTATTATACAACTCCTATTTCTGCACCGTTCATACATCTAGTGGATTTGGAAGTTGATGAACTTTTTCCAACTGGAATTGAACTTTCACAAATTTGAGGACACTCATATGCACGCGCGTGTTAGAATCTTTGTGCTTCTATTTTTGGGCGAGTATTTAAACAAAGATTAAAGCCAATAGAGAATTATCTCTTATCCAAGGTTATTGTGACTGCCTTCCAAGTACTTATAATTAGTCTATACCATTGCTCATTCCAGAGGTTTCCGAAACCTCAGTTTTATATGAATACTATGCTGTGGTCTGATATATTTTAAAGTGTTATAAGTTTTTAGTTTGTTTAATAAATTGGTTTATTTTTATATTTTTGTGTTCATCATTGGTATTGAGCACTTACCTGGTAATTCTTTACATTTGCTTTGTTGTTTGAGGAGGCTGGCTACCTCCTCACCAGGTGGCAGCTAATCCCAGGGTGCACACATACACAGGTCTGCTCAGCGCCATCATAACCCCCTTTTTTTCCTCTCTTGTGAGACAAGGCCGCCAACTTTGACACTCGCCTGGCAGACGCCAGAGCCAAAAACATGACCAATTTCCAAGTGAGAAACTTTAACTCAACCTTACGCAAAGGTTCAAACCAGTGAGACATAAGGAACTGCCACACCACTTCAAGATCCCACGGCGCCACAGGCGACACAAATGGAGGATGGATATGCAGCACTCCCTTCACTAAAGTCTGAACCTCTGGAAGGACGGACAATTCTTTCTGAAAGAAAATAGATAAAGCCGAAATCTACTCTTTGATGGAACCCAATTTCAGGCCTGCATCGACGCCTGCCTGCAAAAAAAATGGAGAAACTGACCCAAGTGAAACTCCTCCGCAGGAGCTGCTTTGGTTTCACACCACGAAACATACTTTCTCCAAATACGGTGATAATGTTTCGCCGTAACCTCCTTCCTAGCTTTAAGGAGAGTGGGGATGACCTCCCCGGCAATAACTATCCGAGCTAAGATTTGGCGCTCAACTTCCATGCTGTCAAACGCAGCCGCGGGTAAGTCCGGAAACACGCAGGGCCCCTGCAGTAACAGGTCCTCTCTTAGAGGAAACGGCCAAGGATCTTCTACAAGCAATTCCCGAAGATCCGGGTACCAGGCCCCGCGTGGCCAATCTGGAACGACGAGAAATCGCCTGAACCCTTATTCGACGTATGATCCTCAGCACCTTTGGAATGAGAGGTAGCGGAGGGAACACATACACCGACTGAAACACCCACGGAGTCACCAGGGGCGTCCACTGCACTGGCTTGGGGGTCCCGTGACCTGGAACAATACCTCGGAAGCTTCTTGTTGAGGCGAGACGCCATCATGTCTATCAGAGGAATTCCCCAACGCCTTGTCACTTCTGCAAATACCTCTTGATGTAGGGCTCACTCTCCGGATGGAGATCGTGTCTGCTGAGGAAGTCTGCTTCCCAGTTTGTCCACGCCCGGGAGGAAGACTGCTGACAGGGCACTCACGTGCTGTTCTGCCCAACGAAGGATTCTTGTGGCCTCCGTCATAGCCGCCCTGCTCCTTGTTCTGCCTTGGCGGTTTACGTACGCCACCGCTGTTATGTTGTCCGACTGGATCAGGACAGGAAGACCCTGAAGAAGGTTCTTCGCTTGCAGCAGGCCGTTGTAAATTACGCTAACCTCGAAAACATTTATGTGGAGACAAGATTCCTGGTTTGAACATTTTCCCTGTAAAATTCTTCCTTGCGTGACTGCGCCCCAGCCTCGGAGACTTGCATCTGTTGTCAGCAGGACCCAGTCCTGGATTCCGAATCGGCTTCCCTCTAGAAGGTGAGAGCTTTGCAGCCACCACAGGAGAGAAATCCTGGCCCTGGAAGATAGACTTATTTTCCGGTGCATGTGCAGGTGAGACCCGGACCATATGTTCAGCAGATCCCACTGAAACACCCGGGCATGAAACCTGCCAAACGGAAAGGCTTCGTAAGCCGCAACCATCTTCCCTAGAACCCGAGTGCATTGATGAATCGACACACTTGTCGGCCTCAGAAGCTCCCTGACCATTGTCTGTATTTCCAGAGCTTTAAACAAACACTCTCTGTAACTCCGTGTCTAGAATCATGCCCAGAAAGGGCAGCCGAGTGGCCGGGATCAACTGAGACTTCGGCAAATTTAGAACCCAACCGTGTTGTCGCAGAAACCGACAGAGAAAGATCCACATTTCTTAACAACTGTTCCTTGGACCACGCCTTTATCAGGAGATCGTCCAAGTACGGGATAATTGTAACCCCTTGCTTGCGAAGGAGAACCATCATTTCTGCCATGACCTTGGTGAAAACCCTCGGGCCGTGGAAAGCCCAAACGGCAACGTCTGAAATTGGTAATGACAATCCTGCACCGCAAATCTCAGGAAGGCCTGATGCGGAGGATATATCGGGACGTGTAAGTAGGCATCCTTTATGTCGACTGACGCCATGAAATCCCCCCCTTCTAGGCTGGAGATCACAGCTCGAAGAGATTCCATCTTGAACTTGAAAGTTTTCAAGTATGGATTGAGGGATTTTAGGTTCAGAATCGGTCTGACCGAACCGTCCGGCTTCGGTACGACAAAGAGGCTCGAATAGAACCCCTCACCCGTTGGGACGGGGAACGGGAACAATGACCCTCTGCTGACACAACTTTTGTATTGCAGCATTTACCACATCTCTTTCCGGAAGAGACCCTGGCAAGGCCGAATTGAAAAAGCGGTGAGGGGACATCTCCGGAAACTCCAGCTTGTACCCCTGAGACACTATGTCTAAGGCCCAAGGATCCAGGGATGATTGAACCCAGACCGGACTGAAGATCCGGAGATGGCCCCCCACCGGCCCAGACTCCCGCAGGGGAGCCCCAGCGTCATGCAGTAGACTTGGTAGAAACAGGGGAGGACTTTTGGTCCTGGGTACCTGATCCTGCAGGCGACTTCTTTCCCCTTCCTCTACCCTTTGAAGCGAGGAAGGACGAGCCTTTCCCTCGTTTGTATTTATTAGGTCGAAAGGACTGCATCTGCTGATGGGGTGCCTTTTTCTGTTGTGTGGGAACATAAGGAAGAAAAACGAGTTTTAATGGTAAGAACTTACCCTTGTTAAAACTCTTTCTGCGAGGTACACTGGGCTCCACAAGTCTGGACAATGGGTGTAGAGTAGGATCTTGATCCGAGGCACCAACAGGCTCAAAGCTTTGACCTTCTTTCCAAGATGCATAGTGCCGCCTCCTATATCAGCCCGCCTCCCAGCACAGGAGCTCAGTTTAGTTAACCAGCCCAATGCAGTAGCAGGAAAAGAGACGACAACGGTTAGTAGCCACATACATCACACTCTCACGACAAGAGAAGTGTCAGCGGCTAATGCCATATCAACCCAAAGAAGCTAAGTGCGTCAGGGTGGGCGCCTTGTGGAGCCCAGTGTACCTCGCAGAAAGAGTTTTAACAAGGGTTAATTCTTACCATAAAACTCGTTTTCTGCTGGTGGGTACACTGGGCTCCACAAGTCTGGACAATGGGGATGTCCTAAAGCAGTTCCTTATGGGAGGGGAAGCACTGTAGCGGGCACAAGAACCCGGCGTCCAAAGGAAGCATCCTGGGAAGCGGCAGTATCGAAGGCATAGAACCTTATGAACGTGTTCCCGGAGGACCACGTAGCCGCCTTGCACAATTGATCAAGGTTCGCACCACGTTGGGCCGCCCAAGAAGGTCCAACAGACCGAGTAGAATGGGCCGTAATGTGAACAGGAGCCGACAGACCAGCCTTCACATAAGCATGCGCAATCACCATTCTGATCCACCTGGCCAGGGTCTGCTTGTGAGCAGGCCAGCCACGTTTGTGAAATCCAAACAAAACAAAGAGAGAATCAGACTTTCGAATAGAAGCAGTTCTCTTCACATAGATACGAAGAGCCCATACCACATCCAAAGACCACTCTTTGGGAGACAAATCAGGAGAGACAAAAGCTGGAACCACAATCTCCTGATTAAGGTGGAACGAAGAAACCACCTTAGGCAAATATCCGGGACGAGTCCTAAGAACCGCCCGGTCACGGTGAAAAATCAGATATGGGGAACTACAAGACAAGGCACCCAAATCCGACACTCTTCTAGCAGAGGCAATAACCAACAGAACCACCACCTTAAGGGAAAGCCACTTAAGGTCAGCTGAACCAAGAGGTTCAAATGGAGACTCTTGTAACTCCTCCAAAACCACCAACAAGTTCCAAGGAGCCACAGGCGGGACATAGGGAGGTTGGATACGCAACACACCCTGAGTGAAAGTATGAACATCAGGTAAAGTCTCAATTTTTCTCTGAAACCACACCGACAAGGCAGAAATATGAACCTTGAGGGAGGCCAGACGCAGGCCTAAATCTAGGCCCTGCTGTAGAAAAGCCAAAAGTTTGGCTGTACTAAACTTGGAAGCGTCATAATGGTTAGATGCGCACAAAACAAAGTAGGAATGCCAGACCGGATGGTAAATCCGAGCAGAGGCCGGTTTCCGGGCCCGCAACATAGTTTTAATGACCTCTTCAGAAAAACCCTTAGCTCTTAAGATGGAAGCTTCAAGAGCCACGCCGTCAAAGACAGCCGGGCTAGGTCCTGGTAGACACAGGGGCCCTGAACAGGGAGGTCTGGGCGTTGTGGAAGTAGAAGTGGATGCTCTGACGATAGGCCTTGCAGGTCTGAGAACCAGTGCCGTCTGGGCCACGCCGGAGCTATGAGAAGCAGATTTCTTTTTTCTTGCTTGAACTTCCGAATTACACTGGGCAGGAGTGACACCGGAGGGAACACGTATGGCAGCCGAAACCTCCACGGCACTGCCAGCGCATCCACGAATGCTGCTTGAAGATCCCTTGTCCTTGCTCCGAAGACCGGAACCTTGTGATTGTGTCGAGACTCCATCAGATCCACATCTGGAAGACCCCACCATTCCCCGAGGAGTTGAAACACTTCTGGATGGAGGCCCCACTCGCCGGCATGCACGTCCTGACGACTGAGAAAGTCCGCTTCCCAATTCAGGACTCCCGGAATGAATATTGCCGGTAGATGGCGTTCTGCCCAACGTAGAATCCGTGAGGCTTCCTTCATTGCCAAACGGCTTTGAGTGCCGCCTTGATGATTTATGTAAGCCACTGTGGTGGCGTTGTCCGACTGTACTTGACCAGGACGGTTCTGAATCAAATGCTGGGCTAGGTTCAACGCATTGAAGACCGCCCGCAATTCCAGAATGTTGATCGAGAGGAGAGATTCCTCCTTGGTCCACCGACCCTGCAAAGAGTGCTGCTCCAGCACCGCGCCCCAACCTCTTAGACTGGCATCTGTCGTCAACAGGACCCAGTTGGATATCCAGAAGGGACGGCCTCTATACAATTGTCGGTCTTGGAGCCACCAGAGCAGCGACAGACGGATCTCCGGAGTCAAAGAGATCATTTGAGACCTGATCCGGTGAGGCAGGCCGTCCGACTTGGCTAGAATCAGCTTCTAGAGGGGGCGAGAATGGAATGGAGCATACTCCACCATGTCGAATGCTGATACCATGAGGCCCAGCACCTGCATTGCCGAATGTATCGACACTTGTGGACGAGAAAGGAAGCAACAAATCCTATCCTGAAGTTTCAGGACTTTCTCCTGAGACAAGAACAACCTCTGGTTGTCCAACAGTGCTCCCAGATGCACCATGCTCTGAGCAGGGACCAGGGAGGATTTCTTCCAGTTGATGAGCCACCCGTGGGCTTGTAGAAACCGGACCATCATATCCAGATGACGCAGGAGAAGATCTGGGGAATTTGCCAGGATTAACAAGTCGTCCAGATACGGCAGAATCCTGACCCCTTGACGGCGAAGTACCACCGTCATCACCGCCATAACTTTGGTGAAGACTCGCGGAGCCGTTTTTAAACCAAACGGTAACGCCCGAAACTGGTAATGGAGGTTGCCAATAGCGAACCTCAGGTATTGTTGATGTGACACAGCTATAGGAATATGCAGGTAAGCATCCTGTATGTCCAGGGAGACCATGTAGTCCCCAGGTTCCAAGGCCAGAACTATAGAACGAAGGGTTTCCATACGGAACTTGGAAACCTTCACAAACTTGTTCAGTGCCTTGAGGTTGAGAATGGGCCAGGAGGACCCATTCGGTTTCGGGACTAGAAACAGCGGAGAATAGTACCCCCGGCCCCTCTGAGCAAGAGGCACCTGTACTACGACTCCTGTATCCAGGAGGGTCTGTACCACCGAATGAAGAGTGTTTGTCTTTGTCTGGTCCAACGGGACATCTGTCTGGCAAAATCGATGAGGGGGTCGGTTTTTGAAGGCTATGGCGTAACCTCGAGTGACGACTTCCCGTACCCAGGCATCTGAAGTGGTCTTCAACCATTCCTGGGTATACCCTAGAAGCCAGCCCCCCACCCTGGGATCCCCTAGGGGTAGGCCCGACCCGTCCACCATCCTAGCCACATGTGAGTCTACTGGAGGAGGCGTTTCCCAATTCTTAGACAGCTCTGGCGCGAGGGGAGAGCGAGCCAGCATCTTCTTTTGAGGCACAAACTTCGTACCCGGGCTTTGCCAGGGTTCCGGACGTATATCCACTAGGTGGTCAGAGTGAGGTAAAACTTGTTTAATCACCTTCTGACGCTTGAACCTACCTGGTTTCTTAGGAGGAACGGATGGCTCGGGATCATCCGTAATCTGCAGAATTAATTTAATAGCCTCCAAAAGATCAGGAACATCCACATGTGAACTACCCTCCCCATCAGCCGTATCTGAGTCAGAACCTGTAGGGTCAGTGTATGTGCTGTCTTCATCAGACGAGATGTCAGTGACAGCAGTGGATTGTGAGGAGACGAGCGCCCGCTTAGAGGACCTCTTGGACTTAGGCGAGCGTTGGTCAGACTTTTTAGTAGTCAGGGACTGGTTCAACTTCTTTAATTGAGCAGATAAATTGTCCGCCCACGGCGGGTTAGCTGCAGGGCCACATCCTGTTGTACCGGCATTGGGGGTCCCATAGGGGGTGTTAGCTTATGAACTAGCGTATGCAGAAGCGTGGAAAAAGCGGCCCACGAAGGGTCAGTATGTGCCTCCGTTGCCACAGTCCCACTGGGGGGCAAGGAGCCCCCAGAACCAGAGCCCACAGCTGCTATATTCTCCCCATATGTGCCTGTGGCTTCAGCAACACCAGCAGTGTGTTCCGCCCCAGAACCGTTACCCTCAGAAGCAGACATGATATAACTTGCAGTATGAGGTAACACAGTACAATTATTAGCAGCACTATATCCCTAAACCCAAACCCCTGCGCAGTGTAGTCAGCGCCAGCAGAGATAAAGGAGAGATATGGTGACCAAATCACAGAGAAAAATACGTAATACAGTATATCTTTGTGAAAATCCTATATTAAATAACACCTGACGCACCAAGCCCCCTCAGGTTATAGAATATAGGGATAGCAAGTTGAGTGAAAGACACGAGATGGACACCACCCAGCTATCAATGCGCACACAAATAGTCACAGTTTGTACAATGCAGAGGTTATTACAGGCAATAATACTGCACTGGACTAGCTTACACAGCTATATAGTCAATAGATATAACACTACACAGTAAGAAACTGGATGTATATCACAGGGTAATTGTACTATAAAACCCCTGACTAAATGCACTCTCTCTTACTAACACTGACTAAAAAGGCAGGTAGAATACTTAAGTGTCATGTAAAGGCACAGCGCTGAAAACCAGGCGGCTTTACATAGGAGGATTTGCCCAAGCAGTCCCAGGAACAGTGCACTGAGGAGTAATGGCGCCGCAGACACTGACAGGGTGTGAGGAAAAGACAGAGATGCAGCTCAAGGGCAGGAACACTTGCTGGAAATGGCGCCCTGGGGCTGGGGCTTCAGGTCTAAGCCTTATCCCCCTTGCTGGCAAAACCACCGGGTACTGTGGGCGATATTAAAATCGGTTTTAAGAGAAAACCTGACCTGCGCCCATGCCCTGGTGATCTAGTGGGATCGCCTGTATCCACAGTGTCCACCGCCAGCGCGCGCGGCCCGCCTCCCACTGACCGCGCCGGATCGCGATAAAGACCGGGTCCTGCGAGTGGGACCCACTTACCACCTCCCAAAGCGCGGCCACGCGATCCTGGAGAGCCCCAGCCATGTGTGTCTAACATGAAGAAAACCGGAGCCTCCGCTGTAGGTACCCGGCAACCAGGGCTCGGGAGTGTACAGGGCCGCTGGGTAGAGCTGGAGCTGCAGCAGTGAATGTCACAAGACATTTACCACCGCTGCTGCCCTTGAAGTCTTCCCTTTTTACCTCATAAAAAGCTTTTCTCAGGCAGCCCCTCTGTTAAGTACCTGCATCTTGGGAAGAAGGTCAAAGCTTTGAGCCTGTTGATGCCTCGGATCAAGATCCTACTCTACACCCATTGTCCAGACTTGTGGAGCCCAGTGTACCCCGCAGCAGAAAGATAACTTACCCGCAGTCGCGGTAGACACCAGGTCAGCCAGGCCGTCACCAAACAAGACACTACCTTTGAAGGGGAGAGCTTCCATATTTTTCTTGGAGTCGGCATCAGCATTCCATTGATGAAGCCACAGTGCCCTCCTGGCCGAGACCGCCATGGCATTGGCTCTTGATCCCAAGAGGCCAACATCCCTCGCCGCATCCTTTAGGTAATCTGCAAAGTCCTTGATATAACCAAGAGTCAAAAGAATATTATCTTTATCAAGGGTATCCATATCTGAAGCTAAATTATCAGCTCATTTAGCAATAGCACTACTCACCCATACCGACGCCACAGCAGGTCTGAGCAATGCACCCGTATTAACGAAAAATGGCCTTCAAAGACGTTTCCAGCTTGCGATCCGCCGGATCCTTGAGAGCAGCCGTGTCAGGCGACGGAAGCGCCACCTTCTTGGACAACCGGGATAGAGCCTTGTCGACATTCGGAGACGACTCCCATTTTTCCCTGTCATCAGAGGGGAAAGGATACGCCATAAAAATTATCTTGGGAATCTGCCACCTCTTGTCTGGCGACTCCCAAGCTTTTTCACAAAGAGAATTCATTTCATGAGAAGGGGGAAACTTCACCTCAGGTTTTTTCCCTTTAAATAGGCAAATCCTTGTTTCCTGAACCGCAGGTTCATCAGAAATATGTAAAACATCTTTAATAGCCACAATCATGTACTGAATACTCTTAACTACCCTTGGGTGTAAAGTAGCCTCATTAAAATCGACATCTGAATCTGAGTCCGTGTCGGCATCCGTATCTATCATCTGGGTAAATGAACGTTTTTGTGACCATGAGGGGGTCTGCACCTGAGCCAAAGCATCCTCCATGGATTTTCTCCATGTCTCTGTCCGAGAATCAGATTTATCCAACCTCTTAGACAACAAAGCAACATTAGCATTAAGCGTACTCAACATAGCAACCCAATCAGTAGTCGACTGTGCCGACAGAGCCATTTCCAGCTCCTCAGACATGCCGACACAAAGTACCGACACACACTGGCCAATAAAGGGGACAGCCTACAAGGAATCCTATAGAGAGAAACACAGAGGAAGTATGCCATCTCACACCCCAGCGCCCATATATTACACCACACTAATATATGTCAGCAGCGCTGCACCAATAATAAGAAAAGCACCAAAAACTTTGTGCCCCCCCCTCCCCGTTTTGCTCCCTTTTACTTGTGAGGAGCCTGGAGGTCCAGGCCAGCGTTCTCTGCAGCGGCTGCGGAGAGAAGAAAATGGCGCTGGTGAGCTGTGCGGCTAAGCCCCGCCCCTTCCCGGCGCGCTTCAGTCCCGCCTGAACTTGAATTTTTTATACTGGTGGGGGTCTGCTATACGAATATCACTTTTACCAGTCTCCCAATACTTCAGTAACTGCTGCCCAGGGCGGGAACATTACTGTAAATGGCGCCCTGGGGCTGGGGGAGGGGCTACAGGTCCAAGCCTTATCCCCCTGCTGGACCTCACCACTGGTACTATGGGCTGTAATAAAAACGTTTTTTATGAGGTAAAAACCGACCTGTGCCCTTGCCCTGGTGGTTTAGTGGAGTCCCTGCCCGACCAGTGTCCACACCAGCACGCCTCGCACCGGACCGCGATTTCAGCGGGACCCGCCTAGGGGACCCACTTACATCCTCCCTGAGTGCGGGCACGCGATCCAGGAGAACCTCGGCGAGTGTGTGACTAACGGTGAGCAAACCAGAGCCTCCACTGTAAGTACCCGGCAACCAGGGCGCAGGAGTATACAGCGCCGCTGGGGGAGGTGATGGAGCTGCAGCAGGAGATGTCAAACTGACATCTATCACTGCTGCAGCCCTTGAAGTCTTCAATCTTCACTTAGAAAAGCTCTCTCAGGGCTGCTGGAGCAGCCCGCCTGTTTTATGCCTGCTTACTGCATGGCACCAATTACAAAACTGAGCTCCTGTGCACGGAGGTGGGGTTATAGAGGAGGCAGTGCTATGCATCTTGGGAACAGTCAAAGCTTTGAGCCTGTTGGTGCCTCGGATCAAGATCATACTCTACACCTCGATGTTATTCCCTGTGGAGCCCAGTGTACCCCGCTGCAGAAAAATTCTTACATGCGTAAAGGAGCTGTGCTGCGACCACCACTTCCGGGTGTTTGCAGATGAGTGGATATATTATGGATTATGCATTGGATAAGTTATTGGAAACAAGCACGCAATGGTAGCAACCATCACAACCTGGAACTGAATGGAATAATAAGAATTTACTCACCGGTAATTCTATTTCTCGTAGTCCGTAGTGGATGCTGGGAACTCCGTAAGGACCATGGGGAATAGCGGGCTCCGAAGGAGGCTGGGCACTCTAGAAAGATCTTAGACTACCTGGTGTGCACTGGCTCCTCCCACTATGACCCTCCTCCAAGCCTCAGTTAGGTACTGTGCCCGGACGAGCGTACACAATAAGGAAGGATTTTGAATCCCGGGTAAGACTCATACCAGCCACACCAATCACACCGTACAACTCGTGATATGAAACCCAGTTAACAGTATGAAACAATAGAGCCTCTCAACAGATGGCTCAACAATAACCCGATTTAGTTAACAATAACTATGTACAAGTATTGCAGATAAACCGCACTTGGGATGGGCGCCCAGCATCCACTACGGACTACGAGAAATAGAATTACCGGTGAGTAAATTCTTATTTTCTCTAACGTCCTAGTGGATGCTGGGAACTCCGTAAGGACCATGGGGATTATACCAAAGCTCCCAAACGGGCGGGAGAGTGCGGATGACTCTGCAGCACTGAATGAGAGAACTCCAGGTCCTCCTCAGCCAGGGTATCAAATTTGTAGAATTTAGCAAACGTGTTTGCCCCTGACCAAGTAGCTGCTCGGCAAAGTTGTAAAGCCGAGACCTCTCGGGCAGCCGCCCAAGATGAGCCCACCTTCCTTGTGGAATGGGCATTGACAGATTTTGGCTGTGGCAGGCCTGCCACAGTATGTGCAAGCTGAATTGTACTACAAATCCAACGAGCAATAGTCTGCTTAGAAGCAGGAGCACCCAGCTTGTTAGGTGCATATAGGATAAACAGCGAGTCAGATTTTCTGACTCTAGCCGTTCTGGAAACATATTTTCAGTGCCCTGACAACGTCCAGCAACTTGGAGTCCTCCAAGTCCCTAGTAGCCTAGGCACCACAATAGGCTGGTTCAGGTGAAACGCTGACACCACCTTTGGGAGAAACTGGGGACGAGTCCTCAATTCTGCCCTATCCATATGGAAAATCAAATAAGGGCTTTTACAAGACAAAGCCGCCAACTTTGATACTCGCCTGGCAGAAGCCAAGGCCAATAACATAACCACCTTCCACGGGAGATATTTCAGATCCACGGTTTTTAGTGGTTCAAACCAATGTGATTTTAAGAAACTCAACACCACGTTGAGATCCCAAGGTGCCACAGGAGGCACAAACGGGGGCTGACTCTGCAGCACTCCTTTTTTAAATGTCTGAACTTCAGGTACTGAAGCTAGTTCTTTTTGAAAGAAAATCGACAGAGCCGAGATCTGTACCTTAATGGAACCCAATTTAAGGCCCATAGTCACTCCTGCTTGCAGGAAATGCAGAAATCGACCTAGTTGAAATTCCTCTGTTGGGGCCCTTTCGGCCTCACACCATGCAACATATTTTCGCCATATGCGGTGATAATGAGTTGCTGTAACCTCTTTCCTGGCTTTAGTAAGCGTAGGAATGACTTCCTCCGGAATGCCCTTTTCCTTCAGGATCCGGCGTTCAACCGCCATGCCGACAAACGCAGCCGCGGTAAGTCTTGGAACAGACAGGGCCCCTGCTGCCGCAGGTCCTGTCTGAGTGGCAGAGGCCATGGGTCCTCTGATATAAATTCTTGAAGTTCTGGGTACCAAGCTCTTCTTGGCCATCCACGAGTATCGTTCTTACTCCTCGCCTTCTTATTATTCTCAGTACCTTTGGTATGAGAGGCAGAGGGGAGAACACATAAACCGACTGGTACACCCACGGTGTTACCAGAGCGTCCATAGCTATCGCCTGAGGGTCCCTTGACCCGGTGCAATATCTTTTATAGCTTTTTGTTGAGGCGGGACGCCATCATGTCCACCTGTGGCCTTTCCCAATGGTGTACAATCCTATTGGAAGACTTCTGGAGGAAGTCCCCATTCTCCCGGGTGGAGGTCGTGTCTGTTGAGAAGATCTGCTTCCCAGTTGTCCACTCCGGGAATGAACACTGCTGACAGTGCTAACACATGATTTTCCGCCTATCGGAGAATCCTTGTGGCTTCTGCCATCGCCATCCTGCTTCTTGTGCCGCCCTGTTGGTTTACATGGGCGACTGCCGTTTTGAAGCAGAGGCCTTGCCGGCCTCAGGGCATTGTAAATGGCCCTCAGGTCCAGAATATTTATGTGTAGGGAAATAACCTGACTTGACCAAAGTCCCTGGAAATTTCTTCCCTGTGTGACTGCCTCCCAGCCTCAAAGGCTGGAATCCATGGTCACTAGGACCTAGTCCTGTATGCCGAACCTGCGGCCCTCTTGAAGATGGGCACTCTGCAGCCACCACAGTAGAGATACCCTGGTCCTTGGAGACAGGGTTATCAGCCTATGCATCGGAAGATGCGATCCGGACCACTTGTCCAACAGGTCCCTCTGAAAAGTTCTTGTATGGAACCTGCCTAATGGGATTGCTTCGTAGGAAGCTACCATTTTTCCCAGGACTCGCGTGCAATGATGCACCGCTACCTATTTTGGCTTCAGGAGGTCTCTGACTAGAGATGACAACTCCTTGGCTTTCTCCTCCGGGAGAAACACTATTTCTGGTTTATGTCCAGAACCATCCCCAGGAACAGTAGACGTGTCATAGGAACCAGCTGTGACTTTGGACTGTTTAGAATCCAACCATGCTGTTGTAGCACTTTCCAAAATAGTGCTACCCCGACTACCAACTGCTCCTTGGACCTCGCCCTTATAACGAGATTGTCCAAGTACGGGATAATTACAACTCCCTTTTTTTTTAAGGAGTATCAACATTTCGGCCATTACCTTGATAAAACACCCTCGGTGCCATGTACAGTCCAAACGGCAGTGTCTGGACTTGGTAATGGTAATCCTGTACCACAAATCTGAGGTACTCCTGGCGAGGATGGTAAATGGGGACATGCAGGTAAGCATCCTTGATGTCCCAGGATACCATGTAATCCCCCTCGTCCAGGCTTGGAATAACCGCCCTGAGCGATTCCATCTTGAACTTGAATTTTTGTGTTCAAGGATTTTAAATATAAAATGGGTCACACCGAACCATGCGGTTTCGGTACCCCAACCCGTGTGGAATAGTAACCCCGTCCTTGTTGAAGTAGGGGCACCTTGAGTATTACCTGCTGGGAATACCGCTTATTAATTGCCTCTAGCACAGCCTCCCTGCCTGAGGGAGTTGTCAGCAAGGCATATTTTAGGAAACGGCTGGGGGGAGACATCTCGAATTCCAGCTTGTACCCCTGAAATACTACTTGAAAGAAACAGGGATCCACCTGTGAGCGAGCCCACTAATTGCTGAAATTTTTGAGACGGCCCCCCACCGTACCTGGCTACACCTGTGGGGCACCCGCGTCATGGTGTGGCCTCACAGGAGGCGGGGGAAGAATCTTGATTCTGGGAACAGGCTGACTGGTGCAGCTTTTTTCCCTCTACCCTTGTCTCTGTACAGAAAGGAAGCGCCATTTGACCCGCTTGCTTTTCTGAAGCCGAAAGGACTGTACCTTTGTCTGTGAGGAAACCTGAGGTAAAATTATTTCTTCCCAGCAGTTGCTGTGGATACGAGGTCCCAGAGACCATCCCCAAATAATTCCTCACCCTTATAAGGCTCTCTATGCGCTTTTTAAGTCAGCATCACCTGTCCAGTGACAGGTCTCTAATACCCTCCTGACAGAATGGACATTACATTTATTTTGGATGCCAGTCGGCAAAATATCCCTCTGTGCATCCCCCATATATAAGACGACGTCTTTAATATGTTTTTATGTTTGCCAATTAGTATCCCTGTTTGACAGGGTCACCGACCACGCTGCAGCAGCACTATCTGCAGGTCTCAGTCTAGTACCTGAGTGTGTAAATACAGACTTCAGGATAGCCTCCTGTTTTTTATCAACAGGTACCTATTAAAGTGGCCGTATCCTAAGACGGCAGTGCCACCTTTTTTGACAAACGTGTGAGCGCCTTATCCCCCCTAGGGGATATCTCCCAGCGTAACTTATCCACCTGGCGGGAAAGGGTACGCCATCAGTAACTTTTTATAAATTACCAGTTTCTTAACGGGGGAACCCACGCTTTCACACACTTCATTTATTCATCTGATGGGGGAACAAAACACTGCCTGTTTTTTCTCCCCAACCTAAAACCCATTTTTAGAGGTGCTTGGGTTAAAGTCAGAAATGTATAACACATTTTTTATTGCCGGGATCACGTCACGGATGTTCCTAGTGGATTGTGTATATGTCTCCACCCTGTCGACACTGGAGTCAGACTCCGTGTCGACATCTGTGTCTGCCATCTGAGAGAGCGGGCGTTTTTGAGCCCCTGATGGCCTTTGAGACGCCTGGGCAGGCGCGGGCTGCGAAGCCGGCTGTCCCACAGCTGTTACGTCATCCCCCCTTTTATGTAAGGAGTTGACACTGTCGGTTAATACCTTTCACCTATCCATCCACTCTGGTGTCGGCCCCACAGGGGGCGACATCACATATATCGGCCTCTGTTCTGTCACCATATAAGCCTCCTCATTCAACATGTCGACACAGCCGTACCGACACACCGCAGACACACAGGGAATGCTCTAAACGAGGACAGGACCCACAAAAGCCCTTTGGGGGGACAGAGTAAGAGTATGCCAGCACACACCAGAGCGCTATATATATACAGGGACTAACTGAGTTATGTCCCTAATAGCTTTTATATAATATACTGTATACAGTGCCAATTTTAATGCCCCCCCCTCTCTTTTCCCTCTTATACTGTAGAATTGCAGGGAAGAGCCAGGGAGCTTCCCTCCAGCCGAGCTGTGAGGGAAAAATGGCGCCAGTGTGCTGAGGAGATAGGCTCCGCCCCTTTTTCGCGGCCTATTCTCCCGTTTTTTATGGAATTCTGGCAGGGGTATTTACCTCATATATAGCCCCTGGGGCCATATATTGAGGTATTTTAGCCAGCCAAGGTGTTTTTATTGCTGCCTCAGGGCGCCCCCCCCAGCGCCCTGCACCCTCAGTGACCGGAGTGTGAAGTGTGTGAGAGGAGCAATGGCGCACAGCTGCAGTGCTGTGCGCTACCTTGGTGAAGACAGAGTCTTCATGCCGCCGATTTTCCGGACCATCTTCTTGCTTCTGGCTCTGTAAGGGGGACGGCGGCGCGGCTCCGGGACCGAACATCAAGGCTGGGCCTGCGGTCGATCCCTCTGGAGCTAATGGTGTCCAGTAGCCTAAGAAGCCCAATCCGGCTGCAAGCAGGCGAGTTCGCTTCTTCTCCCCTTAGTCCCTTGCTGCAGTGAGCCTGTTGCCAGCAGGTCTCACTGAAAATAACAAATTCTAAGACTATAACTTTCTAAGAGCTCAGGAGAGCCCCTAGTGTGCATCCAACCTCGGCCAGGCACGAAATCTAACTGAGGCTTGGAGGAGGGTCATAGTGGGAGGAGCCAGTGCACACCAGGTAGTCTAAGATCTTTCTAGAGTGCCCAGCCTCCTTCGGAGCCCGCTATTCCCCATGGTCCTTACGGAGTTCCCAGCATCCACTAGGACGTTAGAGAAAAGAGTTTGTATTGAATCACAGTGACTGCTGCCAACCATCAGCCTCTAATGGCCAGTCTCACCTCAGTTTCTAAACAATGCCTCAGAACAATCGAAAAAGTTATATTAAAATTAATATAAGAAATCCCAAATCGGTGGTCTCCATTTAACGAGGCATATCTACTCCAGCACTTGCTAAAGCAGTTATGTCCTCCGTTCAGTAGTTAACAAATAGAACTCAGATTACCACAGTCTGGACTAATGCCCCCTACAAACTGCCCAATGGCAGATACAGCCAAAGGGGCGACCTGGCGGCGGGAGGAGTGAAGTTTCTTCACACCCCCGTCACCATAGCAGAGCATGCTAATATGGACGAGAATGTCCATATTGGCCTGCATGCATAAGCGACCCGACACCAACGATGAACAAGCGCGGGGCCATGCATATTTGGTAACTACGCACCGAACGATATGAACGATTTCTCGTTCATATCGTTCAGTGTTATCGCCTAATGTGTAGGGCCCATAACGCTTTTGTTAACTACAGATGTACAGTCCCCATTGCCAGCAATGGGAGTTTAGCAAGGGTTTGCAAAGACAATGCATGGCGATAGTGTAGTGCACATGCACATTACACAGTGGACAGTCGCTGGCAGTCAGCAGCAGGCTGTCAGTAATAGAACGGAGAATGCCCACTGACACTGCAGGACCATGCCAGTGAAGAAATGGTAAATACCAGCAGCATATCTGTTCGTATCACTGTGATACTCAGGGGTCTATTCACGAAGCTGTGAAAAGTGTGAAGAAGTGAGCAAGTGGAGAAGTTGCCCATGGCAACCAATCAGCATTGAAGTAACATTTATAATTTGCATTCTAAACAATTGTAGGAGCAGCTTGCAAGCTCACTTCTCCACTGTTTTCACTGCTTCATGAATAGACCCCTGCATGAAATATGCCACCAGTAATAAACATAGATGTTAAATTGATCCCTAAACGTCAAGCAAGTTAATAATGACTCTATAGATGTGTTCGGCTTGATGTTCAGAACAGAAGCGGTTTAGTTATGCTAATCCAGGGGTCCCATGTCCTGAACTTGAACCGATCTGTTCTCTTCCCAGCCTGCTGTCAGGGAGGACATGCCCAGTGCTGGCAGCAGGGAAGGTGACCTTAGCACTGACACCACGGAGGAGGACACACATCCATGCTTACCATCCTGGCTTGATTGAGGACTAGCGTCTGTATGCGCCCGGCTGCCGGCAGCTGCCTGATATCAGCGGCGTGCTGCCTGAGCAGCTGCAGAGGTCTAAAGGAGCGATGCATGGCGCAATGCACGGGCACACAGCTCAGCTGACGTCCGACAGTGGCAGAAAGATCCCGCCCTCATCAGGCGCGGCAGCCAATGGCCGATACAGGCGCATGTCTGCTGGACCGGGGGATCGTGTCAGGGGAAGCTAATCGATCACGGACAGATCTCAGTCACCGCTGGTGAATCTATCTGCAGTGGTGGCCAGTCCGCTCGCTTATTGCCAGTAACATATAACAACATGCACAGTGCTGTCCTCCCTAGTGTGCCTGCTATTTCCTTATGCTAATATCTCGGGCTGGGAATGATGTGTGACGTTACCAATGTAGCATTGCAATATGATAATAAATGGTACATATGGGGGGAGTGCAGCATCTACTCATGGAGCGTTTGGGAATGATAAATGCATATGGATAAATGCATAGGTTCGTTCGTTAACTGTGCAACTTGAGTCTTGAGGACTGTACATCAATGGGATGATTTCTGCGGAGACGGAGGCGGGTGTAATGTATAATGATCGCCGCCTGGGGGCCTTCTACGGAACTGCAGCCAGTGTGAGCAGTAGAACACCTGCATTAGATGCTCAGTGCCAGCGGTGTCCTTGGATGAAGCCCGGTCCGCAGTACATGGGAGCAGTGTCTAGTAGTTGCGTCAGTCCCTTAGCATGCCCCGGCTGGGATGCGCGTTACATAGCCCTGCATCCCCCTGCTGCTGCTCTCAACATTACCTATAATACCACAGCATTTACATCTCTGCTGGCGCTGTCACTGCAGCAGTAATGGGATCCCATGTACTGCAGATACTCCGGCAGGGTGTCTGGGCTGCACTGACAGGAGGATGGTACCACGATCCCGAGGATAGCCGATTTAATAACATCTGTCACTTATATCTGTGGATTTTCCTGCTCTTGTTACCTCTAGCTATGCATTTGGTAAGTATGGACAATATGCTGATAGTGCTATGCAGACTTTAATCACCCTTTCATCATAATCAAGCACTGTACATTTTTCTTTCTGTGAATTTATTATTTTGTACTTGGAGTAGTAGTAGCTACAGCAGATGATACTAGATAAGTGTGCAGCTACTGTACTTTAGCATACCTCCCAACGTGACCCTCTCCAGGAGGGACAGTATGCTCTGCTCCTGGACTTCCCTCTTAATTTATGATGGCCATCATCTGTGCTGTAACGCCTTTCTTATTCATTAACCTGTTCAAAACAGGTGCAGACAATCATACATTGGGGGAGATGTACTAAGCCTGAAAAGTGATAAATATCACTGTGATAAAGCACCAGCCAATCGACTTCTAACTGCCATGTTACAGGCTGTGTTTGAAAAATGACAGTTAGGAGCCGATTGGCTGGTACTTTATCACTGTGATATTTATCACTTTTCAGGCTTAGTACATCTGGCCCATTAAGAGAAAAGTCCAGAAGCAGGGCATTCTGTCCCTTCTGGAGAGGGTCATGTTGGGAGGTATGCCTTAAGGGCCCTACACACTCGGCGATGCGCCTCCGAGGTGCCCGACGGCCGATACGGCCGACGAGCAACCTGGCGGCGGGGGGGGGGGGGCAGTGACGGGGGGAGTGAAGTTTCTTCACTCCCCCCGTCACTCGGCTGCATTGAAGTGCAGGCAAATATGGACGAGATCGTCCATATTGGCCTGCATGCACAGCCGACGGGAGATCAGCGATGAACGAGCGCGGGGACGCGCATCGTTCATCGCTGGAGTCTCCACACTGAAAGATATGAACGAGTTCTCGTTCATTTATGAACGAGATCGTTCATATCTTTCAGAATATCGGCATGTGTGTAGGGCCTATAAGTCTTAGCACATTGATATGAAAAATCTAAATCACTGTTTGCTCATCTCAACAAGGAAGAGAGAGTAATCTAGAAAGATAGGTGTAATGGAACTTGGAAAATATCCATATTGCAGGGTTGCACAGAACAGCACATTTTCTAGGCAGTACTTCGGTGACTCATCAATTTCTCTGATTTCAACATTAGTACATTTAAAAAAAAAATCTATATAACAATCAGAGTATAAAACAATAAAGTAGAGCAGTATTTCAGAAAACGTAATCACAGTACACATACGATATATACATAAAAAATATTGTGCGCAAAGTCAATACAACTGTGTCTACATATAAATTTGTCTCTGATCAAAATTTACAGAAAGGTAAGTTTTTATGAGTGTATGAGTGAAGGTGAAGGGGGGGGGGAGTAGAATAGAGACTGAAGGTAAGTGATCTGGGATCAGAAAAGGGATCGAGAGGTAAAACACAGAGATGGAGGTGATAGTAAAGAGCAGAATAAGAAAGTAGTGGTGGTGGTGTTCAGTATGATTTGCCAGTTCTTGGGATCCCGGCAGTCATAATACCGACGCTGGTATCCCGATGAATGAAATACCGAAAGGGGTGAGTATGGGATATTCTCCCCTCTCCCCAACACCTTAATACGTTCTTACCGCAGCCTAACCCTAACTCCCCCCCTTATTGCCTAAACTTAACCTCCCTCTGGTGGTGCCTAAACCTAATCCCCATCCCCGCAGCCTAAACCTAACCCTCCCCTGCAGCATAACCCTCCCCGGGGGTGCCTAATCCTAACCCAAACATCTCCTCTGTTGCAGCCTAACCCTGTCCCCCCCACCACCACCACCTGAGTGGCACCTAAACTAACCCCTGCCCCTGGTCCTAAACCAAGCTGGCGCTACACTTACTATGGTCGGGATGCCGGCTGATGGGATTCCGGCGACGTGTTCTGAACTTTTCGGAATTTTGATGTCGGCATTCTGATGGGTGTCGGAATTCCAACTGCCAGTATCCCGAAAAGCCAGCATATTAACCAGGGGCAGATTTAGGGGTGAGGGAGCCCTTCGGCACCCCACCCCCCCAGCTTCCCCCCTTCCAGCCCGATTTTATTATTTTTATTGATCAGTTATAAGCCCTCATTTGATGATAGCCAATTTAATGGAAGAATTAAAAAAATCCACTAACTATGACATTTAATTATTTTTCTCTGATGTCCTAGTGGATGCTGGGAACTCCGTAAGGACCATGGGGAATAGACGGGCTCCGCAGGAGACTGGGCACTCTAAAAGAAAGATTAGGTACTCTCTGGTGTGCACTGGCTCCTCCCTCTATGCCCCTCCTCCAGACCTCAGTTAGAATCTGTGCCCGGCCAGAGCTGGATGCACCTAGTGGGCTCTCCTGAGCTTGCTAGAAAGAAAGTATTTGTTAGGTTTTTTATTTTCAGTGAGAACTGCTGGCAACAGACTCACTGCTACGTGGGACTGAGGGGAGAGAAGCAAACCTACCTGCGTGCAGCTAGCTTGTGCTTCTTAGGCTACTGGACACCATTAGCTCCAGAGGGTTCGAACACAGGGCCTGACCTTGATCGTCCGTTCCCGGAGCCGCGCCGCCGTCCCCCTTGCATAGCCAGAAGACAGAAGAAGGAGATAAAATCGGCGGCAGAAGACTCCGGTCTTCATTAAGGTAGCGCACAGCACTGCAGCTGTCCGCCATTGCTCCCACTGCACACCACACACTCCGGTCACTGTAGGGTGCAGGGCACTGGGGAGGGGCGCCCTGGGCAGCAATAAGTATACCTTTTGGCAATATATACACATAATACAGTCTGGAAAACTGTATATGTGTAAAACCCCCGCCATTTTTAGTCAGAAACAGGACAGAAGCCCGCCGCTGAGGGGGCCGGGCCTTCTTCCTCAGCACACCAGCGCCATTTTCTCTTCACAGCTCCGCTGGAAGGAAGCTCCCCAGGCTCTCCCCGGCAGTATCCTGGTACACAAAGGGTGAAAAGAGAGGGGGGGGGGGGGCACATAAATTTAGGCGCAAAAATTTGTATATACAGCAGCTACTGGGTAAACACTGAGTTGTAGTGTAATCCCTGGGTTATATAGCGCTGGGGTGTGTGCTGGCATACTCTCTCTCTGTCTCTCCAAAGGGCCTTGTGGGGGAACTGTCCTCAAATAGAGCATCCCCTGTGTGTGTGGTGTGTCGGTATGCGTGTGTCGACATGTCTGAGGTAAAAGGCTCCTCTAAGGAGGTGATAGAGCGGATATGTATGTGAGAGGGTGTCTCCGTCGACAACGCTGACACCTGTTTGGATATGTGTAAGTGCTAAGGTGAATTTATTGCACAAAAGGTTAGGGAACAGACAGGAAATCTACCCATGTCTGTCCCTATGTCACAGAGACCTTCAGAGTCTCTCAATGCTCACTATCCATAATAACAAACACTGGTATCGACATGGAGTTTAACTCCACTGTCGACTACGATAATGCAAAGTTACAGCCAAGATGGCTATAAGGTATTCAATATATGATTATTGAAATAATAGATGATTTGCATATCACTGATGACTCATCTGTCCCTGACACGAGAGTACACATGTTTAAGGGGAAGAATGCTGAGGTAAATTTCCCTCCTCTCATGAGGAAAAAGAGCGGGAATCTCCAGACAAGAGACGGCAGCTTCCCACAAGATAATTCTCAGGCTGTATCCTTTCCCCACTAGGGCCAGGATATGTTGAGAATCTTCCCCTGGGGTGTCCTGTTTGCACAGATGGTAGCACTTGCTATTCTCAGGGATCCTGCAGATAGCGTGCACATTCTAGTATACTACCCAGACCGGCGATTGTGTCGGCATGGGTTTATAGCGCTGTGGCAGCGTGGACAGGTACCTTATCAGCAGAGATGAGACCCTAGTATGCAATATAAATATATTAAAGATGCTGTCTTAAGTGATAGATATATAGTTATAAAGCATGCCCAAAGAGACATGAGTATACTGGGTCCTAGAGTCAAAGCTATGTCGATCTCTGCTTGACGTGTCCTGTAGAATATGCATTGGACAGATGATGCCGACTTAAGAGGCATATGGAAGGCTGAGGATTGTGTGGAGAAGGGTTCTCGGGCCTGGTCTCCACAGCTATAGCTGGTAATTCTGCTAGTTTGCCTTATATTCCTGCACAGCATAAGAAAGCACGACATTATTAAATGCAGCCTTTCGTATAAAGAAACAAGAAAGTCTGAGGGGCGTCCTTTCTTGTCAGAGCCGGGCAGCTAGTTCCCAGGAGCAGAAGTCCTCCCTGGCCCCTACAAAAATCCACCTATGCCGCTGGGGCTCCACAGGCGGAGCTAGGCCCGGTGGGGACACGCCTTCGTAAGTTCAGCCACAAGTGGGTTCACTCCCTGTTCGATCCCTGGGCAATAGATATTGTGTCTCAAGGATACAAGCTGGA
This sequence comes from Pseudophryne corroboree, assembly GCF_028390025.1. NCBI lineage: Eukaryota > Metazoa > Chordata > Amphibia > Anura > Myobatrachidae > Pseudophryne > Pseudophryne corroboree. The sequence goes on along the minus strand of NC_086447.1, from coordinate 644,348,478 downwards.
CTGTGAGAAGATGCCCCCTCACCGACGGCCCTGCAGGCTTCCCCCCAAGAGAGGGAGCCAGTGTTATCTGCAATTCACAAATTGTATCTTTAACAGGTGGTGGTCAAGGGTCCCCTCCTTCAACAAGAGGGTGTTATTATTAGACCATGTTGTAATCCCGAAACCAGACGGTTCGGTCAGACCCATATTGAATTAAAAATCCCTGAACATATACCTGAGAAGGTTCAAGTTCAAGATGGAATCGCTAAGAGCGGTCAGTGCAAGCCTAAAAAGGGGGAGACTTTATTGTGAATCGGGACATAAGGGATGCATACCTTCAGGTCCCCATTTATCCACCTCATTAGGCGTACCTCAGAATTGCGGTACGGGATTGTCACTACCAATTTCAGATGTTGCCGTTTGGTCTCTCCACGGCCCCGAGAATATTCACCATGGTAATGGCGGATATGATTGTGCTCCTGCGGAAGCAAGGTGTCACTATTATCACGTACTTGGACGATCTCCTCATAAAAGCGAGATCAAGAGAACAGATGCTGAACAGCGTATCACTTTCTCTGGAAGTGTAACGGCAACACGGCTGGATTCTATATATTCCAAAGTCGCAGTTGTTTCCTACAGCTCATCTGCCTCTCCTAGGCATGATCCTAGCACAGACCAGAAAAGGGTTATCTCCTGATAGAGAGAGCTCAGAAGCTCATGATACTGGTCAGGAATCTATTAAAGCCAAAACAGGTGTCAGTGCATCACTGCACTCGAGTCCTGGGAAGGATGGTGGCATCATACGAGGCCATCCCCTTAGGCAGGTTCCATGCGAGGACCTTCCAATGGGACTTACTGGACAAGTGGTCCGGATCACCTCTTCAGAGGCATCGGTTAATCACCCTATCCCCCAGGGCCAGGGTATCTCTCCTGTGGTGGCTGCAGAGTGCTCACCTTCTCGAGGGCCGCAGATTCGGCATTCAGGACTGGATCCTGGTGACCACGGATGCAAGCCTCCGAGGGTGGGGGGCAGTTACACAGGGAAGAAATTTCCAAGGTCTGTGGTCAAGTCAACTGACTTGCCTTCACATCAATATCCTGGAACCAAGGGCCATATACAACGCCCTATGTCAAGCGGAGATCCTGCTTCGCGACCAACCTGTTCTGATCCAGTCAGACCGCAGGGGTTCATGTAAACCGCCAAGGCGGCACAAGGAGCAGGGTGGCGAGGGTAGAAGCCACCAGAATTCTTTGCTGGGCGGAGAATCAAGTAAGCACACTGTCAGCAGTGTTCGTTCCGGGAGTGGACATCTGGGAAGCAGACTTCCTCAGCAGGCACGACCTCCACCCGGGAAAGTGGGGACTTCATCAGGAAGTCTTCACGCAGTTTGCAAATTGAGGGGAACTGCCTAAGGTGGACTAAATGGCGTCCCACCTCAATAAAAAGCTAAAAAAGGTTTTACGCCGGGTCAAGGGACCCTCAGGTGATAGCTGTGGTCGCACTAGTAACACCGTGGGTGTTCCAGACGGTCTCTGTATTCCCTCCTCTTCCTCTAATACCCAAGGGCTGAGAATTGTAATAAAAGGAGGAGTGAAAACAATATTCTTTGCTCCGAATTGGCCAAGAAGGACTTGGTACCCGGAGCTGCAGGAAATTCTCTCAGAGGACTCAGGGCTTCTGCTTCTCAGACAGGACATGTTGCAACAGGGGCCCTGTCTGTTCCAAAATTTAAGGGCGGCTGCATTTGACGGCATGGGGGTTGAACGCCGGATCCTAGCGGAAAAGGGCATTCCGGATGCAGTTATTCCTACGCTGATAAAGGCTAGGAAAGACGTGACAGCAAGACTTTTTCACTGTATATGGCGAAAATAGATTGCTTGGTGTGAGGCCGGGAAGGCCCTACAGAGGAATTCCAGCGGGGTCGATTCCTGCACTTCCTACAGTCAGGAGTGACTATGGGCCTAAAATTAGGATCCATAAAGGTCAAGATTTCGGCCCTATACATTTTCTCTAAAAATGAACTGGCTTCACTGCCTGAAGTTCAGACGTTGTTCCGGGGGTGCTGCATATTCAGCCTCCTTTTGTGCCACCAGTGGCACCTTGGGATCTTAACGTTGTGTTGGATTTCCTGAAATCCCACTGGTTTGAGCCACTTAAGACCATGGAGCTAAAATATCTCACGCTGTTTTGAACTGTTTATTCAGTTCAAAGGACTCTGGTAATTACATTAATTTCACCTGTGCAGGATAGATTGCTGTATATGCATTGTGTGGAGCGAGAATCTTTTTTTAATCATTAAACATATATGAAATTGTACTTCACTATATTACATTTCTTTTTCATTCCCATATGTCATGTGAATGATTGGACATTGCCCTAAGGAAAAGCCTAACCAGAATTGTGTTTACATGACCTGCATTTAAAACAACAGCGCCGGATAAGTTATGCCCATTTTCTATTTCTTTATACACGTTTGTGGTGGAGGTTGGAGGAATCCTATTGGTGGCATTTCATATCTGGCTGCACATTGTTTCTTTTTAGTGCATCACACTGTAGTCTCACGTCCTTGTTTCTTTAATACCAGCCTATTGTGGTGCCTGCGGCTACTAGGGACTTGGAGGATTCCAAGTTGCTGGACGTAGTCCGGGCTTTGAAAAATTATGTTTCCAGAAAGGCGGGAGTCAGAAAATCTGACTCGCTGTTTATTCTGTATGCAGCCAACAAGGTTGGCGCTCCTGCTTCGAAGCAGACTATTGTTCGCTGGATCTATAGCACGATTCAGCTGGTTCACTCTGCAGCTGGATTGCCGCATCCAAAATGGTGAAAGCCCATTCCACAAGGAAGGTGGGCTCTTCTTGGGCGGCTGTCCGAGGGGTCTCGGCTTTACAGCTTTGCCGAGCTGCTACTTGGTCGGGGGTCAAACAAGTTTGCTAAGTTCTACAAGTTTGATACCCTGGCTGAGGAGGACCTTGAGTTTGCTCATGCGTTGCTGCAGAGTCATCCGCACTCTCCCGCCCGTTTGGGAGCTTTGGTATAATCCCCATGGTCCTTACGGAGTTCCCAGCATCCACTAGGACGTCAGAGAAAATAAGAATTTACTCACCGGTAATTCTATTTCTCGTAGTCCGTAGTGGATGCTGGGCGCCCGTCCCAAGTGGGGACTCTCTGCAATACATGTATATAGTTATTGCTTAACTAAAGGGTTATTGTTATGAGCCATCTGTTACTGAGGCTCAGTTGTTGTTCATACTGTTAACTGGGTATGGTTATCACAAGTTGTATGGTGTGATTGGTGTGGCTGGTATGAGTCTTACCCTGGATTCCAAATCCTTTCCTTGTTGTGTCAGCTCTTCCGGGCACAGTTTCCTTAACTGAGATCTAGAGGAGGGGCATAGAGGGAGGAGCCAGTGCACACCAGATAGTACCTAATCTTTCTTTTAGAGTGCCCAGTCTCCAGCGGAGCCCGTCTATTCCCCATGGTCCTTACGGAGTTCCCAGCATCCACTACGGACTACGAGAAATAGAATTACCGGTGAGTAAATTCTTATTTTAATTATGTTTACATATTTACTAAGTGGGACAGCTTAGGGGGCAGGTGGGGGCATGTGCTACCCATTTACACTCCATTCAAGATGGCATATTTTACAGTGCAGTGGAAATATTCTGCAGTTACAGTTTTCTTTTTTGTCCTAGAGGATGTTGGGGTCCATATTAGTACCATGGGGTATAGATGGGTCCACCAGGAGCCATTCGCACTTTAAGAGTATAACAGTGTGGGCTGGCTCCTCCCTCTATGCCCCTCCTACCAGACTCAGTTTAGAAAATGTGCCCGGAGGAGCCGGTCACAGCCAGAGGAGCTCTACAGAGCTTAGTAAAAGTTTTTCTTAGAGTTTTTATTTTACAGGGAGGCTGCTGGCAACAGCCTCCCTGCATCGAGTGACTGAGGGGGGGGGGGGAGCAGTGTCCGCCCTGTGGGGTCTGAGCCACTGTCTCTGCTGACTGGACACTGAGCTCCAGAGGGGATAGATCGCTCCCCGCCACAGGGGAGCGCTCACCCCAGCAGCATGCCGCCACCCCCTTGCAGAGCTGAAGTGTGGCGAGTGAGCCACCGGTGTGAAGATGGCGGCTACAGGTTAGGAGCGCAGTATTAATTGCGCTCCGGGACGGCTCAGCGATATCTAGGTGCGGCGCTGTGAGGGGCGCCCTGAGCCAGCACATGACCCTACACTGACCAATCCAGCCTGTCGGGGTCTGCGGATCTCAGCCAGCACACAAACCCTCAGGCCAGTATAATCTATGAAGAGCGGGAAGACAGCGCCATTAAGGGGACGGAGCTTATCCTCAGAGAGGACCCAGCAGCGTTTCAGCGCCATTTTCCTGCCTGCAGTCGAATGCAAGTGGAAGATCAGTCCCTCCAGTGCAACTCCAGCTATCTGTACGGTACCAGGGTGTTGTAGAAGGGAGGGGAGGCTGTGTAAGACTGTGTCACCTATTAAGGGATACAGTCAGCGCTGGTTTAGGGTCTCCCTATACCTGTAATAGCGCTGTGTGTGGGTTGGCTCCAACCTCTGTGTCTCTCTGCCATTCTTGGGGGGGGGAACTCTGTCTGCCCTGTACCCTGTGTGTATGTGGGGTGAGTGGTGTGTATCAGCAAATATGTCTAGAGACTCTGTTTCATATGCTGCAGAGGATTTATCTTTTCAGGAAGATCTCATCCCATGTAATCAGGATTGCACTGTTGTAGCGCAGATCCCAGCTAGAGCGGAGTGGTTAGCCTCTCTTAGGTGGACTATTTTTCAGATTTCTGAGAGGGTTGCAAGAACTGAGCATGCAACTCATGTATTGCAATTCTCTATGGTGGTATGGTCTGATACTGCTCCCTCGGGGTCCCCTGCGGTTCATTCTCACAAACGTGCACTTGCCAAGATTATGCAGGATGACACGGACACCTATTCTGACACTGCAGACGGTGACGTGTCGAGGGGGACGGCATCACTTGCTAAGCGGGGACGGCATCACTTGCTCAGCGGGTGCAGTTGATGATTGAGGCCGTACGGGATGTGTTGCGTATTTTGGGCACACCTCCTGAGCAGGTAGAGGAGGCCTTTTTCACGGACAGTAAGACGGCCCCTCTCACCTTCCCAGCATCTAAGGAATTAAATGCTATATTTGAAAAGTCCTGGGAAAATCCGGAGAAAAAATTCCAGATCCCTAAGAGGGTCTTGGTTGCTTTTCCATTCCCAGAGGATGATGGAAAAAAATGTGAGTCTCCGCCTATAGGGGGTAATTCCAAGTTGATTGCAGCAGTATTTTTGTTAGCAATTGGGCAAAACCATGTGCACTGCAGGGGAGGCAGATATAACATGTGCAGAGAGAGTTAGATTTGGGTGGGGTGTGTTCAATCTGCAATCTAATTTGCAGTGTAAAAATAAAGCAGCCAGTATTTACCCTGCACAGAAATAAAATAACCCACCCAAATCTAACTCTTTCTGCAAATGTTATATCTGCCTCCCCTGCAGTGCACATGGTTTTGCCCAATTGCTATCAAAAATCCTGCTGCGATCAACTTGGAATTACCCCCATAGTTGACACCTCTGTCTCCAGGCTGTCAAAACAAGTGGTTTTACCAGTCCCGGGATCTACCGCGTTGAAGGACCCGGCTGATCGCAAGGTGGTTGTTACACTCAATTCCATATACACGGCTTCAGGGGCTATACTGCGGCCTACTATTGCCTGTACATGGATTTCTAAAGCTATAGCCAGGTGGTCAATCACTCTGCAGGAGGACTTTACGATGGATAAAGGTGATGATGATTTATTTTTACGTAACATTCAGGATTCTGCAGGGTTCCTGGTAGATTCCATGAAGGAGCTGGTTTCCATGGCTGCTGGGATCTCCTCCATGTCCGTCTCGGCTCGCAGGGGTCTCTGGCTGCGCCAATGGGAAGCAGAATCCAGGAAAAGCGTGGAGGGCCTACCCTACACAGGTCAGGCTTTATTTGGGGAGGCGCTGGATGCGTGGATTGCCACGGCTACCGCGGGTAAGTCTCCTTTTCTCCCCTCAGCTGCACCGGCTGAGGGGAGAAAAGCCTTTTACACCAGCCACGTCACAGTCCTTTCGTAACGTGAGGCCTAGAAAGAACAAGCCTTCTCACACCTTCTTCAGAGATGGTCGTGCTCAAGGAAAAAAGCCTGCTCCCGCAGGTTCCCAAGACCAGAAGCCTGCTTCTGGTACCCCCAAGTCCTCCGCATGACGGTGTACCGCACAGCCTGGAGGAAGGTCAGATGCAAGCAAGACTCCGGCATTTCAGCCACGTCTGGGTGTCGTCTGGCCTGGACCCTTGGATACAGGATATAGTGTCCAGCGGGTACAGACTGGAGTTTCAAACTCTCCCACCTCACCATTTCTTCAAATCAGGCTTGCCAGCTTTGCCGGCAGACAGAGCAGTTCTTTTGGAAGCTATCCTAAAATTGGTAGTGTCCGAGGTCATTGTTCCAGTTCCGCCTCATCAGTGGAACAAAGGTTACTATTCAAACCTTTTCGTGGTACCGAAGCCGGATGGTTCGGTACGGCCAATTCTGAACTTAAAGTCTTTGAACCCTTATCTCAGGGAGTTCAAGATCAAGATGGAGTCTCTGAGAGCTGTCATCTCAGGACTGACGGAGGGGGAATTCCTGGTGTCCCTGGACATGAAGGATGCGTACCTCTACATTCCCATTTGGTCACCGCATCAGGCATATCTCAGGTTTGCACTGATAGACGATCACTATCAGTTTCAGGCACTGCCGTTCGGTCTCTCCACGGCACCGAGGGTCTTCACCAAGGTGATGGCAGAGATGATGGTTCTCCTTCGCAAGCAGGGGGTGAACATAATTCCGTATTTGGACGATATTCTGATCAAGGCGTCGTCAAGGGAGAAGTTTTTAAGATCCATTGCTCTCACGACACATCTGCTCAAGGAGCACGGTTGGATCCTGAACCTTCCAAAGTCTCATCTGGAGCCGACAAGGAGGCTGTCTTTCCTAGGGATGATCCTCGACACGGAGGTGCAGAGGGTGTTTCTACCGGTGGAGAAAGCATTGGTGATTCAAACAATGGTCCAGGATGTCTTGAAGCCTTCCCGGGTATCGGTTCATCAGTGCATCAGCCTTCTGGGGAAGATAGTTGCCTCCTACGAGGCTCTGCAGTATGGAAGGTTTCATGCTCGATCCTTTTAGCTGGATCTCTTGGACCAGTGCTCGGGATCTCACATACATATGCACCAGAGGATACGTCTGTCACCAAAAGCAAGGATTTCGCTCCTCCGGTGGCTACAACTACCTCACCTTTTGGAAGGCCGAAGGTTCGGAGTTCAGGACTGGATCCTTCTAACCACGGATGCAAGTCTAAGTGGTTGGGGAGCAGTCGCTCAGGGAGAAACCTTCCAAGGAAGGTGGTCGTATCAAGAATCTCTACTCCCAATAAACATCCTGGAGCTATGGGCCGTGTACAACGGCCTTCTTCAAGCAGCACACCTTCTACAGGATCGAGCTGTTCAGGTGCAGTCGGACAACGTGACCACAGTGGCCTACATAAACCAACAAGGCGGAACGAAGAGCAGGGCTGCAATGTCTGAGGTGTCAAGAATCCTCTTCTGGGCAGAAACGCACGCAGTGGCGATGTCAGCAATCTTCATTCCGGGAGTAGACAACTGGGAAGCAGACTTCCTCAGCAGACACAATCTCCGTCCAGGAGGTGTTCGAGGAGGTAACCGGTTGGTGGGGGGTTTCTCATATAGACATGATGGCCTCCCGCCTCAACAAGAAGCTGCGGAGGTACTGTGCCAGGTCGAGAGACCCGCAGGCAGTGGCGGTGGACACACTGGTAACACCACGGGTGTTCACGTCAGTGTATGTGTTCCATCCACTTCCTCTGATTCCAAAAGTTTTTCAACTTGTAAGAAGAACAAAGGTTCTGGCAATCCTCATTGCTCCGGACTGGCCAAAGAGGGCTTGGTACGCGGATCTGCTGGATCTTCTGCTGGAAGATCCAAGGCCCTTACCTCTTCGGGAAGATCTGCTTCTGCAGGGGCCGTTCGCTTATCAAGACTTACCACGGCTACGTTTGACGGGAATCCCGAGGAAGGGAATCCCGAGCAAGGTGATTCCTACCCTGATACAGGCTAGGAAGGGGGTATCGTCTAAACATTACCATCGCATTTGGAGAAAATATGTGTCTTGGTGTGAATCCAAGAAATTTCCTGCGGTGGAGTTTCAACTTGGACGTTTTCTCCTTTTCCTGCAAGCAGGTGTGGATATGGGCCTGAGATTGGTCTCTATCAAGGTCCAGATCTCAGCTTTGTCCATGTTCTTCCAAAAACAATTGGCTGTCTTCCCTGAGGTTCAGACCTTTTTGAAAGGTGTTCTGCACATCCAGCCTCCCTTTGTGGCGCCAATGGCACCCTGGGATCTTGATGTGATATTACAGTTCCTGTAATCGGATTGGTTTGAGCCTCTACAGGAGGCTGAAATCAAGTTTCTTACGTGGAAGGCGGTCACTTTGTTGGCCTTAGCTTCTGCTCGACGCGTGTCGGAATTGGGCGCTTTGTCCTGTAAAAGTCCCTATCTGATCTTTCATGAAGATAGGGCGGAACTAGGGACTGGTCCGCCGTTCCTGCCTAAGGTTGTTTCAGCCTTTCATATCAATCAACCTATTGTGGTGCCAGTGGCTACTGACCCCTCAATTGCTTCAAAGGCCTTGAATGTTGTGAGGGCTTTGAAGATTTATGTGAAGAGGACAGCTCGTCATAGAAAAACTGACTCTCTGTTTGTCCTCTGTGATCCCAAGAAAAATGGGTGTCCTGCTTCTAAGCAGGCGATTTCACGCTGGATCAGGTTCACCATCCAGCATGCATATTCTACGGCAGGATTGCCGTGTCCAAGATCTGTAAAGGCCCGCTCTACTCGTAAGGTGGGCTCTTCCTGGGCGGCTGCCCGGGGTGTCTCGTCTTTACAGCTTCGCCGTGCAGCTACTTGGTCTGTGTCAGACACGTTTGCTAAGTTTTACAAGTTCGATACTTTTGCCTCTGATGACCTCAAGTTTGGTCAAGCAGTTTTGCAGGAGCCTCCGCGCTCTACCTCCCGTTCTGGGAGCTTTGGTACATCCCCATGGTACTAATATGGACCCCAGCATCCTCTAGGACGTAAGAGAAAATAGCATTGTAATGACCTACTGGTAAATCCTTTTCTCGTAGTCCGTAGAGGATGCTGGGCGCACGCCCAGCGCTTCGTTTTCCTGCATTGGTTTTATAGTTCAGTACTGCCTGGTTCCTAGGTAATTTCTGCGTTATTTACTGTTTCAGTACTGTTTCAGCTGTTGCTGAGTTTTCCGGCATGTTGGCCGGATTTGCCTGTTGTGTGAGCTGGTATGAATCTCGCCACTATCTGTGTATTTTCTTCTCTCGAAGGATGTCGTCTCCTCGGGCACAGTTTCTAGACTGAGTCTGATAGGAGGGGCATAGAGGGAGGAGCCAGCTCACACTATTAAACTCTTAAAGTGCCAATGGCTCCTGGTGGACCCGTCTATACCCCATGGTACTAATAGGGACCCCATCATCCTCTACGGACTACGAGAAAAGGATTTAGGTAATTAAAATCCTATTTTTGGGGGGGCTGACAGTACCAACACAAGCATCCAAGTGCGCACCCAAACAAGTGCCGTCCTTAGGCACGTGCCTAATGGGAAATTCCCCACTGATAGTAACCACATCCCGTCTAGAGAGGTGATGTCATACTTTGACATAATTGCTTTTTCAAAGAACAATGGTCTGAACACTATAAAACCATAGAAAGTGTGGTGTGTGGTCTCATTTGAGTTTCAGTATTAATGCTGTTCGACATATCAAGGGGCCCATTTAACAATGCAACATAACACCTTTAGCACAAAGGGGTTATGTCCTCCTTTCAGTATTTAACAAATATAGTTAGTCACGGTACCTCTTATGCTGTCTTGATAGCGGCACCCATTGTCAGCAAGAGGCTGGCTTGCAAGGGAAACAGGGTGCCATCTGCCCCCTGGGCCAATAAAATTTAAGTGATCCAGGGCCGCCTGACTACGGGAGGTAAACAGAGGTCCTGCTTCTGACTGCTCTGCGTTATAACGTTTAACCCCCTGCCTGGCTGCTGAACAGCAGGGACAAGCAGAAAATGGCAGCCCCCATACAGTAGCTGGCTATAAGAAAATGGCCACCGCTGATCAATGGGGTGCCATGCGTCCTTTCCCAGGACCCTACGGGCTGGAAGGTGGATAAAGGGGTCGGTGCTTATTGGAGGAGTCGGGCTGCTCTTCCTTCTGCTGGAGTATGTACAGGGAGGAGGGGGGCAGAGGCCAGTGCAGTTAGGACTTAGGAGCAGTCTAGAATAGTGCTTTGTAAATTCCCTGCATAAAGAAAGAACTTCTGGGCCAGCTTCACCTCTGGAGAGATTGCATTGGGAGTCAGCAGATGGCTGCAAACTAAAGCCGGGTACACACTGGGCAATTTAAGCCAAAAAAATAAATGATAACGACATAAATGTCGTTATGGTTTATTTTTAGGCTTTTATCGTCCAGTGTGTATGGGGGTATTATAAGTGAATGATGAACCAGTATTGGGGGTAATTCAGATCTTATTGCTCCTGTGCGTTTTCGCACAGCGGGCGATCAGGTCTAAACTGTGCATGTGTATGCATCGCAATGCGCAGGCGGGTCGGACAGCTACAACGGGCATAGCTGGTCAGCGACTGGATGGTGCGAAGGATCCATTCGCACAGGCGTACGCAAGGTGATTGAAAGGAAGAGGCTGTTTGTGGGTGGCAACTGACCGTTTACAGGGAGTGTCCGGAATAACGCAGACGTGTCCAAGCGTTTTCAGGGAGGGTGTCTGACGTCCGCTCCGGCCCCAATCAGCAGGATTCAATCGCACAGGAAGAGTAAGTGATTTTTAGTAGCTCTGCTAATACATAAGAACGCACACTTGCACAGCGAAAATACACTCCCCCTGTTGGCGGCGACTATCTGATCGCAGGACAGCAAAAAACATTATCCCCATTGAGCTGAAGTACAGCTCAACCCAGCAATGTCGGGCTGAGCTGCATGTCCGGAAATGTCGGCGGTTACGTCACTGATCGTTATCATTGAGCGATAACATTCAGTGTGTACGTGCTATATCGTTGAACGCCATATCGTTCAACGATATAGTCATTCATTGCTGGCATTTCAGTGTCGCCTAGTGTGCCCACTGACACCGTGCATCCCCCCCTGTGCCTCCACCCTGTGTACACTGGTACTATGCAGCCCCAACTGTGCCCACTGACACCGTGCATCCCCCCTGTGTACACTGGTACTATGCAGCCCCAACTGTGCCCACTGACACCGTGCATCCCCCCCTGTGCCTCCACCCTGTGTACACTGGTACTATGCAGCCCCAACTGTGCCCACTGACACCGTGCATCCCCCCTGTGTACACTGGTACTATGCAGCCCCAACTGTGCCCACTGACACCGTGCATCCCCCCTGTATACACTGGTACTATGCAGCCCCAACTGTGCCCACTGACACCGTGCATCCCCCCTGTATACACTGGTACTATGCAGCCCCAACTGTGCCCACTGACACCGTGCATCCCCCCTGTGCCTCGACCCTGTGTACACTGGTACTATGCAGCCCCAACTGTGCCCACTGACACCGTGCATCCCCCCCTGTGCCTCCACCCTGTGTACACTGGTACTATGCAGCCCCAACTGTGCCCACTGACACCGTGCATCCCCCCTGTGTACACTGGTACTATGCAGCCCCAACTGTGCCCACTGACACCGTGCATCCCCCCTGTATACACTGGTACTATGCAGCCCCAACTGTGCCCACTGACACCGTGCATCCCCCCTGTGCCTCGACCCTGTGTACACTGGTACTATGCAGCCCCAACTGTGCCCACTGACACCGTGCATCCCCCCCTGTGGCTCCACCCTGTGTACACTGGTACTATGCAGCCCTAACTGTGCCCACTGACACCGTGCATCCCCTAAGTGCCTCCACCCTGTGTACACTGGTACTATGCAGCCCCAACTGTGTCCACTCACACCGTGCATCCCCCTCTGTGCCCCCGCCCTGTGTACACTGGTATTATGCAGCCACACCTGTACCGCTTCTCTGGTCTCCACAAAGCCACTTATTCCAGCACACGGCTCTCACCCGCTCCACCAGCCCGGCGGTTCCCTTCATCTCCTTGCTGCACAAGCAATAGTGGGCAACGCAGGACTAAACGACCGGGGACATAGAAACATAGAATTTGTCGGCAGATAAGAACCACTTGGCCCATCTAGTCTGCCCCTTTTTTTTTTTTTATATATTATTTTTTTTTATCACTAACCTTATTTGATCCTTATTTCTTTGTAAGGATATCCTTATGTCTATCCCATGCATGTTTAAATTGCTCTACTGTCTTAGCCTCTACCACCTCTGATGGGAGGCTATTCCACTTGTCCACTACCCTTTCTGTGAAATAATTTTTCCGCAAATTTCCCCTGAACCTCCCCCCCTCCAGTCTCAGTGCATGTCCTCGTGTCCTATTGCTTCTCTTCATTTGGAGAATGTTTCCCTCCTGGACTTTGTTAAAACCCTTCATATATTTGAAAGTTTCTATCATGTCGCCCCTTTCTCTTCTCTGCTCCAAACTATACATATTGAGATTTCTTAGTCTTTCTGGGTATGTTTTGTGATGTAGGCCATGCACCATTTTAGTTGCCCTCCTTTGTACAGTTTCTAATGTATTAATATCCTTTTGAAGATATGGCCTCCAGAACTGAATACAGTATTCTAGATGAGGCCGTACCAATGACCTATACAGTGGCATTATTACTTCTTTCTTTCTGCTGCTGATTCCTCTCCCAATGCAGCCAAGCATCTGACTAGCCTTCCTCATTGCCTTGTTACATTGCTTACCTGCCTTTAAGTCATCTGAAATAGTGACTCCTAGATCCCTTTCCTCCTCAGTAGTTTCCAGTATAGTGCCATTAATACTGTATTTAGCTTTAGGATTTTTGAGACCCAAGTGCATGATTTTGCATTTTTTGGCATTAAACTGTAATTGCCAGACTCTTGACCATTCCTCTAGTCTACCTAGATCCTCAATCATTTGTTTTACCCCACCTGGTGTGTCTACCCTGTTGCATACCTTTGTGTCATCTGCAAAAAGGCATACTTTCCCTTTAATCCCATTTGCAATGTCACCAATAAAGATATTGAAAAGCACTGGTCCAAGTACAGATCCCTGGGGTACTCCACTGGTAACATTTCCCTCCTGTGAATGCACTCCATTTACCACAACTCTCTGTTTTCTATCCTTCAACCAAGATCTTATCCATTCAATAATCCTAATATCCAATCCCAAACTTTCAAGTTTATTTAGCAGTCTGCGATGTGGAACTGTGTCAAAAGCCTTACTAAAGTCAAGATAAGCTATATCCATGGCTCCACCTTTATCCATCACTTTAGTCACACAATCAAAAAAGTCAATAAGATTTGTTTGACATGATCTTCCCCCAGTGAATCCATGCTGTTTGGGATCCAGTAAATTGCCGGATTTGAGATGATCTACAACTCTTTCTTTTAAGAGTGTTTCCATCAATTTCCCTACTACTGATGTAAGACTCACTGGTCTGTAGTTGTTTGCCTCTTCCTTGCTTCCACTTTTGTGCAGTGGGACTACGTTTGCTCTTGGACCAGCCCACAGGAGAGGTACTTACTCCACCGATTGAGCACTGTGATTTGAACTCTGTGCTCTATTTGGGACCGCTCCGTTGTCTGCTATTCACAAGTGCCACATCAAGTGTTAATTTATGTGAGTGACTGCGGATTATATACCAGCTGCTTCAACATATTATGATATCCATCATATTAGTACCATTCAAGGTGTACCTAACCATATAACATCATATACTTTTACCTATTATATTTAACTGTCATTGTAATCGTTTGTTTTTATTCTAGTGCTCATGGTTAATAAATTAATTGTATATTTTTAAACGTCGGCTCTCACTTTTTTCCCTGATACACTGCGCAGCCGTTCTTTCTTGTTTCATTACTTTGTATTTGACACCCACTTAGTGTTTACAGCCGCGCGCTCTATCAGGGGAATCTCCTTTATTAATAAGTCTATCTATAGGCGCTTTTACAAGCAGTTATTTGGCTTTTGTTTTTACTATGCAGCCCCACCTGTGCCACTGACACCATGCATTCACCCCCTCCCCGTGCCCCCACCCTGTGCATACCTCCCAACTTTTACTCTTTGTGGGGCGGGACAGTCGCACGGCATAGCCACGCGTGTCCCAAAAAAGGGGTGTGACCTTGGGTGGGATGGGCATGGCCACGATCAAGTGGGCATGGCCACGTGTCGAGGACCTGGCATTTTGGGGGCGTGCCCAGCACTCCCCGAGCAGCTAGGCAGTCCACTGCTCCACTCCCCACACTGAATTAATGCTGTGCGCATGCGCACGGAATCTATTCAGAGATCACTCGCTGCTTTGTCGAGCAGAGCAGCGGGTGATCAAAGCCTCCATCAACTGCCCCCTCCACCCTGCCCGCGGGACACTGGTGCCCGCGAGAGGGACAGTGGACGGTGTCCGAATAGCGGGACTGTCCCGCTGGAATCGGGACAGTTGGGAGGTATGCCTGTATATACTGGTACTATGCAGCCCCACCTGTGCCCACTGACACCGTGCATCCCCCCCTGTTGCCTCCTCCTGTGTAGACTAGTATTATGCAGCCCCACCTTTGCCCATTGACACGTGCATCCCCCCCTGTGCCCCCACCCTGTGTATACTGGTACTATGCAGCCCCACCTGTGCCCACTGACACCGTGCATCCCCCCCTGTTGCCTCCTTCTGTGTAGACTAGTATTATGCAGCCCCACCTTTGCCCATTGACACGTGCATCCCCCCCTGTGCCCCCACCCTGTGTATACTGGTACTATGCAGCCCCACCTGTGCCCACTGACACCGTGCATCCCCCCCTGTTGCCTCCTCCTGTGTAGACTAGTATTATGCAGCCCCACCTTTGCCCATTGACACGTGCATCCCCCCCTGTTCCCCCACCCTGTGTATACTGGTACTATGCAGCCCCACCTGTGCCCACTGACACCGTGCATCCCCCCCTGTTGCCTCCTCCTGTGTAGACTAGTATTATGCAGCCCCACCTTTGCCCATTGACACGTGCATCCCCCCCTGTTCCCCCACCCTGTGTATACTGGTACTATGCAGCCCCACCTGTGCCCACTGACACCGTGCATCCCCCCCTGTTGCCTCCTCCTGTGTAGACTAGTATTATGCAGCCCCACCTGTGCCCACTGACACCGTGCATCCCCCCCTGTTGCCTCCTCCTGTGTAGACTAGTATTATGCAGCCCCACCTTTGCCCATTGACACGTGCATCCCCCCCTGTTCCCCCACCCTGTGTATACTGGTACTATGCAGCCCGACCTGTGCCCACTGACACCATGCATCCCCCCCTGTTGCCTCCTCCTGTGTAGACTAGTATTATGCAGCCCCACCTTTGCCCATTGACACGTGCATCCCCCCCTGTTCCCCCACCCTGTGTATACTGGTACTATGCAGCCCCACCTGTGCCCACTGACACCATGCATCCCCCCCGTTGCCTCCTCCTGTGTAGACTAGTATTATGCAGCCCCACCTTTGCCCATTGACACGTGCATCCCCCCCTGTTCCCCCACCCTGTGTATACTGGTACTATGCAGCACCACCTGTGCCCACTGACACCGTGCATCCCCCCCTGTGCCCCCACCCTGTGTATACTGGTACTATGCAGCACCACCTGAACATCATCAGCAACTTGATAGGTGCTATAGTTTTTGGCAAAAAACACATTTGTGTACATGCATTACCTCCATAAACTATAAACTGATGCTTACTCCGCTTACATGTAGTTGCTGAAATGAGTTACAGTACTGTGTCATCTGTATGCTCCTGGGGCAGTGATGTTAATGGTTTATTGCGATTTATTAATTGCTTATTCAAACGCCTCAGTGTTGTGAATGTGTTTGTTTTGTTCAGCACCTTCTTACTTTTTTTTGTCTTGATATACATTTTATGTAATTTGGACATTGAAGGAGCTGAGGGAGGTGATGTGACGTGATTATTGTACAGTATATTGGACCTCATTCTGGTCTAGTTGTTGCTACTTATTATCGGCACTTTGCTCATGCGCAGGGCCCTTTGAGTGCGTGCACAAACGGGTCCTGCGATGTAGAAAGTAGGATGGCAGCAGATTGTGAAAGACAGTATGCAGCCATTTTTGGGGCGGGAAGGGGTGGCAACGCCCTCAGTTTCCCATTACGGAGGCATGTCGCCGCTGTTTAGGGGGAGAGAAGAGGCCAGGGATCTTCTCAAGCTGCCCGATGGGGAATCAGTGATCCCAGGACGCAGGTCAGATCACTACTGCACAAGGAGACGTCTCCTGCTGCATCACCATACAGCACTATCACTGCTACTTCTAAGGAAGTGACAGCCACTAACTCCACATCTGAATTCATTTAGGCCCTTGTTTCCTATATTTTATATCAGCGTCTTAGTAGAATAGTTTCTGTTTGTCAGACAGGGCTGGTAGGCAATGGTTTGATTATTGTTTTTAAACATAATGATTTCTCTAACGTCCTAGAGGATGCTGGGGACTCCGTAAGGACCATGGGGATAGACGGGCTCCGCAGGAGACATGGGCACTTTAAGAAAGACTTTAGGTCTGGGTGTGCACTGGCTCCTCCCTCTATGCCCCTCCTCTAGACCTCAGTTTGATACTGTGCCCAGAGGAGATGGGTGCACTTCAGGGAGCTCTCCTGAGCTTCCTGACAGAAAGTTTGTTAGGTTTTTTTATTTTCAGGGAGCCTGCTGGCAACAAACTCCCTGCATCGAGGGACTGAGGGGAGAGAAGCAGACCTACTTCTGTGAGTTTCAAGGCTCTGCTTCTTAGGCTACTGGACACCATTAGCTCCAGAGGGATTGGTACGCAGGTCTCAACCTCGCCGTCCGTCCCAGAGCCGCGCCGCCGTCCCCCTCGCAGAGCCGGAAGATAGAAGCCGGGAGAGTATGAGAAGAAAAGAAGACTTCAGAGGCGGCAGAAGACTTCATGATCTTCACTGAGGTAACGCACAGCACTGCAGCTGTGCGCCATTGCTCCACACACCCCACATACTCCGGTCACTGTAAGGGTGCAGGGCGCAGGGGGGGGTGCCCTGGGCAGCAATATAAACCTCTTATTTGGCAAAATGAGCATATATACAGCTGGACACTGTATATATGCAGGAGCCCCCGCCAGTTTTACACTTTTAGTGGGACAGAAGCCTGCCGTCGAGGGGGCGGGGCTTCTCCCTCAGCACTCACCAGCGCCATGTTTTTCTCCACAGCACCGCTGAGAGGAAGCTCCCCGGACTCTCCTCTGCTTATACCACGGTAGAAGAGAGGGTTTTAAAGAAAAGGGGGGCACATAATTCGGCGCATATAATAACAGCGCTACTGGGTGAATATTAAATTGCTGTGTTTTTTCCTGGGTCGTATAGCGCTGGGGTGTGTGCTGGCATACTCTCTCTCTCTGTCTCTGCAAAGGGCCTTGTGGGGGAATTATCTTCAGATGAGCATTCCCTGAGTGTGTGGTGTGTCGGTACGTGTGTGTCGACATGTCTGAGATAAAAGGCTCTCCTAAGGAGGAGATGGAGCAAATGTGTGTGTGAGTGGTGTCTCCGTCGACAACGCCGACACCTGATTGGATATGTGAAATTAAGTGCTAAGGTAAATTTATTGCCCAAAAGAGTGAGAACAGACAGTGAATCTACACATGTCTGTCCCTATGTCGCAGAGACCTTCAGAGTCTCACAACGCTCACTATCCAAACTAATAGACACTGATATCGACACGGAGTCTGACTCCAGAGTCAACTATGATAATGCAAAGTTACAGCCAAAACTGGCAGAAAAGTATTCAATATGTGATTATTGTAATAAAAGATGTTTTGCATATTATTATCACTGATGACTCATCTGTCCCTGACATGTACACATGTTTAAGGGGAATGTCACTCACCGCGGGCAGCGGCGGCCGCGCTTGTCCCTGCGGGTGACCTGGTCTGCCCGGCGCCTCTCTTCTCCCGGCGATCTCCGGTTCCAGCGGCGGGTCGGCGCGTTCCTCCGGCGGCTTCCCGGAGCGAGGGCGCCGCCATCATAGTGAGGTCAAGGAGGCGGAGCAGGACTGACGTCACCTGCCTGCTCTGCCAATCAGGCAAGGGCGGGGAATTCAAAACCAGACGCCGGGCAGAGATCCGGTGCCTGAGTATCTTCGTTTCTCCCACAGAAGCTGTGATTCCAGAGCTCCCACGTTCCTGTGATCTCCGTGCTTCCAAGCACCTCCGTGCCCCCAAAGCATCCTGTGCCTCCAAGCACCTCCGTGCCTCCAAGCACCTCGTGCCTCCAAGCACCTCCGTGCCTCCAAGCACCTCCGTGTCTCCAAAGCATCCTGTGCCTCCAAGCACCTCCGTGCCTCCAAGCACCTCGTGCCTCCAAGCACCTCCGTGCCTCCAAGCACCTCTGTGCCTCCAAGTACCTCGTGCCTCCAAGCACCTCCGTGCCTCCAAGCACCTCGTGCCTCCAAGCACCCTGTGCCTCCAAGCACCTCCGTGCCTCCAAGCACCTCCGTGCCTACAAGCACCTCCGTGCCTACAAGCACCTCCGTGCCTCCAAGCACCTCCGTGCCTCCAGCACTTCAGTGCCTCCAGTGCCTCAGCATTCAGTCTCACTGTGCTCCCGGCGCCTGTGTGTCTCGGTACCTGTACTACCAGCTCCTCAGTGCCTCCAATACCACAGTGCCTCCAACACCTCAGTACCTCAGTATTCAGTATTTCTACAAGTCTTGTCTTTCAGGAAACCTTCAAGAATTCTTCCGTGCTTCCTGCCTGCCGTCTTAATCCTGCATGAGGAAGATCTACATCCGGCCATCTCTACTGCGACCCAGTAGCGGTTCTTCTTCCCGGTCATCGGAAGAAGCCCCGAGTCCACAACACTCCCAAATCAGGTCAGTGACAGTATACTCAGGCCAGATGGACCCGGGGAATCGGAACACGGACTCAAGTGCCATCCAGAATCTGGCTTCCCGAGTACAAAGTCAGGAAGCGGCGCAAGGCCAGGTGATGCAGTACCTCCAGCAGTTGTCCGGGCGTCTGGATCAGATTCAGGCGTCTCTAGCCTCTGTAATTCCGGCACCTGTTCCAGCAGTCGCACCAGTTGCCGTTGCCAGCAATGTTCAACCATCGGCCGGTATCACCCCACGCCTTCAGCTGCCTACTCCGTCCCGCTATAATGAGAATCCTAAAAATTGTCGCGGTTTCTTAAACCAATGCGAGGTACATTTCGAGTTACTTGCACACAACTTTCCTACAGACCGGTCCAAGGTAGCATATATTATTTCTCTGCTGGAAGGGTCTGCCTTGGATTGGGTGTCTCCATTATGGGAACGATCTGATCCCATGGTTTCCAACTATTCCAACTTCATCACGTCCTTTCGAAGAATTTTCGACGAACCCGGCAGAATGACCATTGCTTCTTCCGACTTGCTCCGTGTTCGACAGGGCGCCCGTTCCGTGGGTCAGTACGTGGTTCATTTCCAGACCATTGCCTCCGAACTACGCTGGAATAATGATGCCCTGAGAGCTGCCTTCTGGAACGGTCTTTCCGACAGGCTGAAAGATGAGCTGGTTACTACAGATCTGCCGGATCCATTAGAAGATTTGATTTCCCTTTGCGTCAAGGTGGATCTTCGGATGCAGGAGCGTGGAAGAGAACGTAACCGTTCGGATCGTTCCAGGTTCCGGAATCCTACTCCTAGACCGGTGGCCTCACCTAGCTCGGACGAGCCCATGCAAGTTAACCGATCCCGACTGTCTCCGGAAGAACGACAGCGTCGTCGTGAGGGTAAACTCTGCCTTTACTGTGGAGCCGCAGATCATTTTCTTAAATCTTGTAAATCCCGTCCGGGAAACGGGCAGGCCTAGCTTGTTCCGGAGGAGTCAAGCTGGGAGTTACGACAAAAGCTTCTCCAACTTCGGACTGTTTGCTTCCTGTAACTCTAGTCTCCGATTCAGTCTCCAAGTCTTGTGAAGCCCTGTTGGATTCCGGGGCTGCGGGGAACTTCGTATCTTCCTTCTGTGCCCAAAGCTTGGCTTTAAAGTTACGGCCTATCGAGCGGCCAATTTCACTGACGGCTATCAACGGGACTAGAATTTCCAAAGGTCTTATAATGTGGCGCACGGGGCCAGTTAAGCTGCAGGTCGGGGCTCTACATCAGGAAGGTCTGGAACTCTTGGTAATCCCAGAAATGCACCATGATCTGGTTCTTGGAATGCCTTGGCTAAAATGTCATAATCCCCACATCGACTGGAAGTCTTCACAAATTCTGTCCTGGAGTTCCTTTTGTCACACTAATTGTCTCACTCCTGTTTGTCCGCTCCGTGTCTCCTCCAAGACGGATGAAGAGCACATTCCGGAGGCGTATCAAGGGTACAAGGACGTATTTTCGGAACACGCAGCTGATCTGTTACCACCTCATAGGCCTTGGGACTGCCCTATTGACCTTGTCCCTGGGAAGACGCCACCCCGTGGTCGCACATATCCTCTGTCACTTCCCGAGACTCAAGCTATGTCGGAGTATATTAAGTCCAATCTGCTCAAGGGATTTATTCGCCCCTCTTCCTCCCCTGCTGGAGCGGGCTTCTTTTTCGTGAAGAAAAAGGACGGGGGGTTGAGACCATGCATTGACTACCGCGGCTTAAACGATATTACTATCAAGAATAAATACCCCTTGCCACTAATCACAGAGTTATTTGATAGGGTTCGTGGTGCCCGCATTTTTTCCAAACTCGACTTGAGGGGAGCTTATAATCTTATACGCATCCGAGAAGGGGATGAATGGAAGACTGCCTTCAATACCCGAGATGGGCATTACGAATACTTGGTGATGCCGTTTGGTCTCAGTAATGCTCCCGCTGTTTTCCAGGGATTTGTCAATGAAATCTTTCGTGACATGTTATATCAGAGTGTTGTGGTATATTTGGACGACATACTGATCTTTTCCAAGAATCTTGTAGAACACAGGACTCAAGTCAAAGAGGTGCTCCACCGTTTACGAGAGAATCATCTCTATCCAAGCTTTCCAAATGTACCTTTGAAGTAACATCAATTCCGTTCCTCGGTTATATCATCTAGGGGACGGAGCTTCGCATGGATCCGGAAAAGCTGTCTGCCATTCGTGACTGGACTCAGCCTCTTTCTTTGAAAGCAATACAAAGGTTCCTGGGCTTTGCGAACTACTACAGGAAATTCATTAGGGGTTTCTCCACCATTGTTGCGCCCATTACTGCCCTGACGAGAAAGGGTTCTAATCCAAGTTTGTGGCCTCCGGAAGCCATTGAGGCTTTTTCCCACTTAAAGTTAGCTTTCATGACGGCTCCAGTTCTCCAACAACCAAATTTCGATGAACCTTTCTTCCTAGAGGTTGATGCATCTTCAGTCGGGGTTGGAGCTGTTCTCTCTCAGTACTCCTCTGATAAGAAATTACATCCGTGTGGCTTCCATTCTCGTAAATTCTATCCGGCCGAACGAAATTACACTATTGGAGACCAGGAACTCTTGGCAATTAAATCCGCCTTGGAAGAGTGGAGATATCTTTTGGAAGTGGCTAAACATGTGTTTACCATCTACACGGATCACAAAAATTTGCTGTACATCAAATCCGCACAATGCTTGAATCCTCGCCAAGCGAGATGGGCACTTTTCTTTTCTCGATTCTCGTTTGTTATCAAGTACCGTGCCGGGACTCTCAATATTAAAGCAGATGCGCTTTCCCGTTCACAAGCTTCCACAGACGAGGATGAATCTCCTGAGCGGGGTTTAATTCTAAATCCAGTTTCTGTCTCTGCTGCTTTAACTACTCCAGCTCCTCCTCCTGGAAGAATGTCCGTACCAGCTAGATTCCGGCCAAGAATACTACAGTGGGTCCATAACTCCAAGTTTTCCGGTCATCCCGGTGCCCAGAAGATGTACAAGTTTCTGCAAAGGTCTTACTGGTGGAACACCATGAGGAAGGATGTACAAGATTGCGTTAATTCTTGTCCACAATGTACACAACATAAATCTCCTCGTCTGCCTCCTGCAGGGTTACTTCGTCCTTTGCCTATCCCTGTGAGACCCTGGACTCACATTTCCATGGACTTCATCACTGACTTGCTCTGTTCCAAGGGTTACAACACCGTTTGGGTAATCGTTGACCGTTTTTCGAAGATGGCACACTTCGTGCCTTTGACTGGTCTCCCGACAGCTCCGAAACTGGCTCTACTGTTCATCCAAGAACATTTTCGATTGCATGGGTTGCCACAAGAAATTGTTTCTGACCGTGGAGTACAGTTCACCGCCAGGTTTTGGAAAGCCCTCTGTTCAACTCTACAAATTAAACTTAAGTTTTCGTCCGCTTATCATCCCCAAACAAATGGTCAAACGGAACGAGTCAATCAAGATCTAGAGACTTTCCTTCGTTTGTATCTCTCCCCTTCACAGGACAACTGGGTGGAGTTGTTGCCTTGGGCGGAGTTTGCCCATAACCATTTGTTTCATTCTTCCACTGGGGAATCACCATTTTTCGTCAACTACGGGTTCCATCCACGTGTTCCAGAATTTCCAAGCCTTCCGATAGAAGAGGTTCCAGCTGTAACATCCACTCTACGACACTTCGGACAAATTTGGAGAAAGGTTCATGCTAATCTTAAGAAGGTTTCAGTCCGGTACAAGTTCTTCGCAGATAAGAAACGGCGAGCCGCACCTCAATATAAAGTTGGGGACAGGGTATGGCTGTCCACACATAATCTCCGGTTGAAGGTGCCCACCATGAAGTTCGCTCCAAGGTTCATCGGTCCTTACCCTGTGCTACAAGTCTTAAATCCTGTGGTCTGTAAACTGGGTTTGCCTTCCCACCTTCGAATACCTAACGCCTTTCATGTTTCTCTACTCCGTCCCCTCATTCTGAATCGGTTCCACTCAGCATCCCCTAGGCCAACGTCTGTAGTGACAGAAGCTGGAGCGGAGTTTGAAATCAAAGCTATTCTTGACTCTCGTTATCTTCATAAAAAATTACAGTACTTGGTGGACTGGAAGGGTTATGGTCCTGAGGAGAGAAGTTGGATTAAGGCTACTGAAGTAACGGCTCCTCGACTGGTTCGGATCTTCCACTCCAGACATCCAACTAAGCCCGGAAAGTGTCCAGGGGCCACTCCTGGAGGAGGGGGTACTGTCACTCACCGCGGGCAGCGGCGGCCGCGCTTGTCCCTGCGGGTGACCTGGTCTGCCCGGCGCCTCTCTTCTCCCGGCGATCTCCGGTTCCAGCGGCGGGTCGGCGCGTTCCTCCGGCGGCTTCCCGGAGCGAGGGCGCCGCCATCATAGTGAGGTCAAGGAGGCGGAGCAGGACTGACGTCACCTGCCTGCTCCGCCAATCAGGCAAGGGCGGGGAATTCAAAACCAGACGCCGGGCAGAGATCCGGTGCCTGAGTATCTTCGTTTCTCCCACAGAAGCTGTGATTCCAGAGCTCCCACGTTCCTGTGATCTCTGTGCTTCCAAGCACCTCCGTGCCTCCAAGCACCTCGTGCCTCCAAGCACCTCCGTGCCTCCAAAGTATCCTGTGCCTCCAAGCACCTCCGTGCCTCCAAGCACCTCGTGCCTCCAAGCACCTCCGTGCCTCCAAGCACCTCTGTGCCTCCAAGTACCTCGTGCCTCCAAGCACCTCCGTGTCTCCAAGCACCTCTGTGCCTCCAAGCACCTCGTGCCTCCAAGCACCTCCGTGCCTCCAAGCACCTCCGTGCCTCCAAGCACCTCCGTGCCTCCAAGCACCTCCGTGCCTCCAAAGCATCCTGTGCCTCCAAGCACCTCCGTGCCTCCAAGCACCTCCGTGCCTCCAGCACTTCAGTGCCTCCAGTGCCTAAGCATTCAGTCTCACTGTGCTCCCGGCGCCTGTGTGTCTCGGTACCTGTACTACCAGCTCCTCAGTGCCTCCAACACCACAGTGCCTCCAATACCACAGTGCCTCCAACACCTCAGTACCTCAGTATTCAGTATTTCTACAAGTCTTGTCTTTCAGGAAACCTTCAAGAATTCTTCCGTGCTTCCTGCCTGCCGTCTTAATCCTGCATGAGGAAGACCTACATCCGGCCATCTCTACTGCGACCCAGTAGCGGTTCCTCTTCCCGGTCATCGGAAGAAGCCCCGAGTCCACAACACTCCCAAATCAGGTCAGTGACAGGGAAGAAAGCTGAGGTAAATTTCCCTCCTCTCATGAAGAAAAAGAGCGGGAATCTCCAGACAAGAGACTGCAGATTCCCACAAAGAATTCTCAGGGAGTATACTTTCCCTACTAGGGCTAGGATACAATGGGAATCTTCCCCTAGGGTGGACAAAGCTTTGTCACGTTTACCCATACTTACCTACTTTGTGGCTGCTCCCTCCGGGAGGGAGCTGCCAGGTCACACAAGAGGGAGCGTGGAGGAGGTGGTACGGGGGCATGGTGATGAGTTTGCATCATCATAGCCACGCCCCTGCTCTGTAATGCCCACAATATCGGTATTGCAGGGCATGGGGCGGGGCTACGATGACGCGAATTAGCGCGATCGCATCATTGCCCCGCCCCCTTTTTCTGTTTAACGGGCTGAAAGTGGTGGGGGTCGTGGGGAGCAGCGGGAGGAGAGCGTGGTGCGGCGGGGGGGCAAGCGGGATGCGGGAGACTTGCCCCCTTCCCCGGGGGGCCGGGAGTGCCACCCTAATTTCGGGAGCCTCCTGGCCTTTCCGGGAGAGTGGGCAAGTATGCGTTTACCCAAAAGGTAGCGCTGACTTAACAGCTATCCTCAGGGATCCTGCAGATAGCATGCAGTAAAAGTACTTTGAAGTCCATTTACACACAGTCTGGTACACTACTCAGACCGGCAATTGTGTCGGCATGGGTTTATAGCGCTGTAGCAGCGTGGACAGATACCTTATCAGCGGAGATTGAAACCCTAGATAAGGATACCATGTTATTGACCCTAGTATATATATATATATATATATAAAAGATGCTGTCTTTTATATATATATATATATATATATATATATAAAACATGCCCAAAGAGACATTAGTCTACTGTGTTCTAGAGTCAACGCTATGTCGATTTCGGCTAGACGTGTCCTGTGGAACATGCAATGGACAGGTGATGCCGACTAAAAGAGGCATATGGAAGGTTTACCTTACAAGGCTGAGAAATTGTGTGGAGAAGGGCTCTCGGACCTGGTCTCCACAGCTATAGCTGGTAATTCTGATCTTTTGCCTTATATTCCCTCACAGCCTAAGAAAGCACGACATTATCAAATGCCGTCCTTTCGGTCGCAAAATAACAAGAAAGTACGAGGAGCGTCCTTTCTTACCAGAGGTTTGGGCACAGGGCACAGCTAGTTCCCAGGAACAGAAGTCCTCCCTGGCCTCTACTACATCCACCGCATGACGCTGGAGCTCCGCTAAGGGAGTCCGTCCCAGTGGGAGCACGTCTTCGACTCTTCAGCCACATCTGAGTTCACTCACAGGTGGATCCCGGGGCAATAAAAATTGTTTCTCAGGGTTACAAGCTGGAATTCGAAAGGTGCCTACTCGCCGGTTTTTCCTTATCGGACGTACCGGCTTCTCCCCCAGAAAGGGAGATAATATTAAATACAATTCACACATTGTATCTCCAACAAGCGGTGCTCAAGGTTCCCCTCCTGCAACAAGGAAGGCGATATGACTCAACCTTGGCTGTAGTCCCGAAGCCGTACGGTTCGGTCAGACCTATTTTAAAATTAAAATCTCTGAACCTATACGGGAAAAGGTTCAAATTTAAAGTGGAATCGCCCAGAGCGATCATCGCCAGCCTGGAAGGGGTGGATTTGATGGTGTATCTAGACATAAAGGCTGCATACCTTCATGTTCCCATTTATCCACCCCATCAGGCGTACCTGACACTTGCGGTACAGGATTGTCATTACCAATTTCAGGGTAATTGGCGGAAATAATGGTGCTCCTATGCAAGCAAGGAGTCACAGTTATCCCATACTTGGACGATCTCCTAATAAGGGCGAGATCAAAAGAGCAGTTGTTCAACAGCTTATCACTTTCGCTGAAGGTGTCACAGCAACACGGCTGGTTTCTCAATTTCCCGAGGTCACAGTTGGTTCCTATAACTCGTCTGCCCTTCTTGGATTTGATTCTGGATACAGACCAGAAATGGGTTTACCTTCAGATAGAGAAGGCCCAGGAACTCATGACTCTAGTCAGGGACCTATTGAAACCAAGACAGGTGTCAGTGTATCACTGCCCTCGAGTCCTGGGAAAAAACATCATTCCCTTAAGCAGGTTCCATGCGAGGACTTCAAATGGGACCTACTGGACAAGTGGTCCGGGTCACATCTACAGATTCATCAGTTGATCACCCTATCCCCCAGGGCCAGGGTATCTCTCCTGTGGTGGCTGCAGAGTGCTCACCTTATAGAGGGCCGCAGATTCAGCATTCAGGACTGGATCCTGGTGACCACGGACGCGAGCCTCCGAGGCTGGGGAGCAGTCACACAGGGAAGAAATTTCCAAGGTCTTTTGGTCAAGTCAAGAGACTTGTCTTCACATCCACATATTGGAACTAAGGGCCATATACAACGCCCTACGTCAAGCGGAGACCTTTCTTCGCGACCAACCGGTTCTGATCCACTCAGACAACGTCACCGCAGTAGCTCATGTAAACCGCCAAGGCGGCACAAGGAGCAGAGTGGCGATGGCGGAAGCCACCAGAATTCTTTGCTGTGCGGAGAATCATGTAAGAGCACTGTCAACAGTGTTCATTCCGGAAGTGAACAACTGGGAAGCAGACTTCTTCACCAGACATACGTCCTGGAGAGTGGAGACTTCATCAGGAAGTCTTCGCACAGATTACAGTTCGGTGGGGACTGCCACAGATAGACATGATGGCGTCCCGCCTCAACAAAAAGCTGCAGAGTTATTGCGCCTGGTCAAGAGACCCTCAGGCAGTAGCGTTAGACGCCCTAGTGACACAGTGGGTGTTCCAGTCAGTCTATGTATTTCCTCCTCTTTCTCTCATACCCAAATGTTGAGAATAATAAGAAAAAAGAGTAGTGAGAACAATCCTCATTGTTCCAGATTGGCCACGAAGGATCTGGTATCCGGATCTGCAGGAAATGCTTACAGAAGATCCGTGGCCTCTTCCTTTAAGGCAGGACCTGTTGCAACAGGGCCCATGTCTGTTCCAAGACTT
This sequence comes from Pseudophryne corroboree, assembly GCF_028390025.1. Classification (NCBI taxonomy): domain Eukaryota; kingdom Metazoa; phylum Chordata; class Amphibia; order Anura; family Myobatrachidae; genus Pseudophryne; species Pseudophryne corroboree. Next base: position 644,321,122 of record NC_086447.1, on the reverse strand, counting down.
ACAGCGGCTGCGTTTGATGGCATGGCGGTTGAACGCCGGATCCTAGCGGAAAAAGGCATTCCGGATGAGGTCATTCCTACGCTGATAAAGGCTAGGAAGGACGTGACATCTAAACATTATCACCGTATATGGGGAAAATATGTTTCTTGGTGTGAGGCCAGGAATGCTCCTACGGAAGAATTCCATCTGGGCCGTTTCCTTCACTTCCTACAAACTGGAGTGAATGTGGGCCTAAACTTAGGCTCCATTAAGGTTCAGATCTCGTCCCCTATCCATTTTCTTTAAAAAAGAATTGGCTTCTCTCCCAGAAGTTCAGACTTTTGTGAAGGGAGTGCTGCATTTTCAGCCTCCTTTTGTACCTCTGGTGGAGCCCTGGGACCTTAACGTGGTGTTAAGTATCCTTAAGTCACACTGGTTTGAACCACCTAAAACGGTAGAGTTAAAATATCTCACTTGGAAGGTGGTCATGTTATTAGCCTTGGCTTCGGCTAGGCAGGTGTCGGAATTGCGGCTTTGTTTCATAAAAGCCCCTATCTGGTTTTCCATGTCGATAGAGCGGAGTTGCGGCCACGTCCTCAATTACTGCCTAAGGTGGTATCATCCTTTCATATGAACCAGCCTATTGTGGTGCCGGTGGCTATGTGTGACATGGAGGACTCCAAGTCCCTGGATGTGGTCAGGGCTTTGAAAATTTACGTAGCCAGAACGGCTAGAGTCAGAAAAACAGAATCACTGTTTGTCCTGTATGCAGCCAACAAACTTGGCGCTCCTGCTTCAAAGCAGACTATTGCTCGCTGGATTTGTAACACCATTCAGCAGGATCATTCTACGGCTGGATTGCCGTTGCCTAAATCGGTTAGGGCCCATTCTCTGTGAGTTGCTGGCATGCCCCCTGTCCCTCTGGTCTCCATGAATAGACTCTGTGCTAAGCAGAGCAGCGAGTGACAGAGCCTCCCAACTACCGCCCCCCACGCCAGGACACTGCTGCCCGCAGGTGGGACAGTCCCAAAAAAAGGGACAGTTGGGAGGTATGACACAAGCTGTTCACTTGTAAGGGGTGTTCAGCAAAGTTTACTCAGACATCTACTGACATTTCTTTATTCTGTGAAAAGTGTACTAAAGAGTCTGATTCTCAGACAGCCAGTGGGGCTCAGGACTCTGCACCAGCATGGCTGTTAGCACTTACTGGTGTTATGTCGGTTCTGTCCACTGAATTAGCTGCGGCCAGACGTGACAGACAGGCCCTTCAGGCTCAGCCCATGCAAGGATCTGAGCCCGGATGGGCCCTGGCACTTAAGAAGTCTGTGGACACTTTAACCACCACACCTCACCCTGCTCAGCCTGTGTCAAAAAAGCATTTACTCCCTACGGTCTTGCAATCTGATGCATCTGACGATGATGAGATGCTAGCCCTAGAGGAAGGTGAGTTTGAGGAGACTGAATTAGAATCACAGGTTGAAGATTCAGATACTTCCGCATAGGTGGTGGATGCTCTGATACAGGCTTGTCAGGAATGTCTTAAATCTCCCAGATGAAGAGGCAGAACCTGCACAGCCTTCCTTTTTTGTGAAAAGCAGAAGTCATTGGCAACCTTTCCTGTATCAGAGAAAGTGGATAGCCAGTTTGGCTTGGGTACACCCTGACAAGAAGTTTCAGATACCTAAATGTATTAATTACTTCCTTTCTTTTCCCTCCAGACAACAGAAAACATTGGGAAAATCCTCCTCCGCTGATCCGTCAGTATCCAGGTTATCAAAGAAGATTGTACTTCCAGTCCCAGGAGCTACCTCACTGAAGGATTTATCAGACCGTAAGTTGGAAAATACCCTTAAATATATGTATACGGCAGCAGGTGTTTCACTACGCCCTGCAATAGTGGGCTGCTGGGTTAATAGGGCCATAGAGGTATGGGCACAAAAACTGGCTTCTGGCATTCAGGGTGATATGCCCCAGGAGGAGTTAATCACTTTGTAACAGCACATCCAGGAATCTGCGGTGTATCTATGTGAGGCTTTCAGGTAGATCGGCCTGCTTACTTCCAGGATATCGGCTATGGCTGTTTCGGCACGCCAAGCATTGTGGCTCTGACAGTGGTCTGCGGATGCAGACTCAAAAAGAGGGGTTGAAGGTCTCCCCTACATGGGGGATGTTTTGTTTGGAGACAAAATGGATAGGTGGATATCTAAGGCTACAGGAGGTAAATCCACTTATTTCCCCTCTGCTGCCCCAACTCCTCGCCGTACTTATTCGGGACCCTCCTTCCGGTCCTTTCGGCCCTCACAATTTTGTCCTACAACCAGAAGCCTCTAGAGGTACCAGAGGTTGAGGACGCCAAACAACCGCTGCTGCTCAATCTGAACAGAAGCCCACCGCATGACGGTCTAACCTCCAGCGAGGAGATTACAGGGTGGGAGCTCGCCTCAGTGACTTCAGTCACGTCTGGGAGGGCATCTGCCAAGACACCTGGGTCATGGATCTCATTTGGCAGGGTTACAAGATCGACTTCGAGACCATTCACCCAAACAGATTCTTCACTTCAGGTTTGCCAGTTTTAAAAGAAAATCGGGTAATTCTGCAGCAAGCCATTCACAGGCTCCTGGATCAGGGAGTGGTGGTTCCAGTGTCACCTCACCACCGCAACAAAGGCTTCTACTCAAATTTGTTTGTGGTACCCAAGCCGGACAGCTCAGTCAGGCCTATCCTGAATCTGAAATACCATGAATCCTTAGATGGAATTGCTGCTGGCGGTAATTGCAGGATTGGAGGAATAGGAATTTTTTGTATCTTTGGATATCAAGGATGCCTACCTCCACATCCCCATCTGGCCTCCACATCAGGCATACCTTCGTTTTGTCCTCAGGGATGCCCAGTATCAGTTCCAGGCCCTTCCCTCTGGGCTCTCGTCAACGCCCAGGATTTTCACAAAGGTCATGGTGGAAATGATGTCACAGCTCCAACTACAGGGGGTGAATATTGTGCCTTACCTGGACGATCTACTCATAAAAGCACCATCCAGGGAACGGCTACTCCAAAGCATATCACTCATTCAGAATCTACTCACCCAACACGGGTGGATTCTCAATTTTCAAAAGTCTCAACTGGAACCCACACAAAGACTACAGTTCCTGGGGATGATCCTCGACACTGTGTCTCAATGGGTTTTCCTGCCCCTGAACAAGGCCCAGGCAATTCAAGCCATGGTAAGGTTGGTCCTGCAACCTGGTCAAGTTTCCATACATCTCTGCATCCGTCTCTTCGGCAAGATGGTAGCTTCCTTCGAGGCTGTTTAGTACGGAAGGTTTCATTCCCGCCCATTTCAATTGGATCTACTCTCCAAATGGTTAGGTTCGCACATATATATGCATCAGATAATCCACCTTTCACCTCACTCCCGCCTGTCTCTAATGTGGTGGCTACAGACCACACACTTGTTAGCGGGTCGGTCCTTCAGCACGAGAAGCTGGATCCTACTAACCGCAGATGCAAGCCTCAGAGGTTGGGGGACGGTATCTCAGGGATCTCACTTTCAGGGTTATTGGTCCAGCAAGGAAGCTGCTCTCCCAATCAACATTTTGGAGTTGAGGGCAGTCTTCAACGCCCTCTGTCAGGCTTTCCCTCTACTACGGGGTCACCCTGTTCAAGTACAGTCAGACAACGCCATGGCTGTGTTGTACATACATCGCCTGGGCGGAATGAAGGTGTCACAACTGAGGGCCTGAGCTGACGGGAGGCAGCCTCAGTTGTAGGGGCTGAGATGTACCGGAACCTGGGAGGTTGTATCAGACCCCTGGACATGTAAGTAACATGAATAATAACTGCCCGAAGGCGTGACCACGACAACTTGGATAAAAGTCAATGATGTTTATTATGACAACTCCGCAACACAGCAGCAGTAAAAGAAAACGTAAAAGTCAGCAAAGAATAAATACAGTTCCTGGGTACTACAGGATGGCAGGAGCCACAGGGCACTGGTAGTGTGAGATAGTTCTTATGATCTTCTAGATGGAAAGTCCTTACCAGGCCCGACTGTAGCAATGGAGATAACCCAGGATTGTGCCAGCTGGTGTTCCAGGAAAAGCTGGGTTGCTGAAGATAAAACAGCTGCTGTGGATACTGGCTGGAACCAGACTGTTGTTAGCACGGAGTGGATACTGGCTGGAACCAGTTAAATAATAAATGAACTTGGGAGCGATGAAATATGAACTGAAATGTAGAACTTGAGAGCGGAGAAATAATAATACCGGTGGAGAGTGGTAAAGTGTAGAAAGGACACCGGCCCTTTAAGGGAAGCTGTACTCTGCTGGAAGCTGAGCTGGAAGCAGGTAATGTTGTAGCTGGAAACAGATGAATCCACAATGGATTGGAGAGTCAGGCTACACCGCAGGTGGAATGCTGGTGCGGGTCTCTATGGTGGAAGTCTTGAGACAGGAGCTGGAACCTGGAAGACAATCACAGGAGAGAGACAAACAGGAACTAGGTTTGACAACCAAAGCACTGACGCCTTCCTTGCTCAGGCACAGTGTATTTATACCTGCAGCAAGGAAGGGATTGGCTAGGCAATTATGCAGATTAACAATACTGACAACAGATTGGAGGAAATGATCAGCTGACAGAATCCAAGATGGCTGTGCCCATGCAGACACTTGGAGGGAAGTTTGGTTTGTAATCCATGTGGTAATGAAAACAGTAATGGCGGCGCCGGCCACTGGAGACAGGAGACGCCAGGCTGACAAGTGCACATCCAACCACGCGGACACAGCGGAGGCCGCGGCTGACGTAATCGCCACTCTGACACTCTGCATGCAGAAGCTCAGGGACGACGGCGGAGGCCGCGGGAGACGCCATGCCAGATGTAATAAGGCGTTACTGTGACAGCGTCTCAGAGAGACAGGAGAGGATGCAGGAATGTGAACATTAGGATAACAGATGGGATCCGGTCCTGGAGCGCTGAGCCAGCCTTAGGAGGCATCTGATGGGTAAGAAATGGCGTCCAGATACCCGGATCGTGACAGAAGGGCAGGGCAGCTATGAGGGAAGTAACCAGGATCCTGCAATGGGCAGAGAAATACGCCTCCGCAATATCAGAAATCTTCATTCCAGCAGTCGACAATTGGGAGGCCGATTATGTAAGCAGACAGTATTTAGACCCTGGAGAATGGGGCCTCCACCCTCAAGTATTCCAACAGATTATCGCTCGGTGGGGGACACCGAAGATCGATTTGATGGTGTCTCACAATAACACCAAACTCAACCGGTATTGTTCACGGACACAGGATCCGGGAGCAGTGGCAGTAGACGCACTGACAACTTCTTGGTGTTTCTGGAAGATCTACATCTGTCCTCCCTTCCCACTGCTTCCTCGAGTTCTAAAGCGGATAAAACGAGAGGGAGTGTTGACAATTCTAATCTCCCTGGATTGGCCTCGCAGGGCGTGGTATGCCGACCTGTATGCTCTTCTTGTCAACAACCCCTGCCCCTTCAGGAAGATCTTCTTTAGCAAGGTCCTTTTGTTTATCCATACATAAGTTGGCTAAGTTTGACGGCATGGCATTACTAGCAAGGAAGGGTATGCCGCACAGTGATTCCCACCATGGTCCGTGCCAGAAAGGTTACTTCCAAGCATTACCACCGCATTTGGAAGGCTTATGTTGTCTGGTGTGAAAGGAAAGGATATCCATCCACAGTTTTTCAGTTGGGTAGTGTCTTGCGGTTCCTGCAGACGACTTTGGATGCTGGCTTACGATTAGGGTCTCTTAAAGTTCAGATATTGGCCCTGTTGATCTTCTTCCAACAACGGTTGGCCTTGCTGCCGGACATCCAAACGTTTTTACAGGCGTGCTACGTATCCAGCCCCCATTTACTGCGCCTACTGCTCCTTGGGACTTGGCTCTTGTCCTGGATTTCCTACAGTGCCCGTTGTTTGAACCGTTGGAAACAGCAGACTTCAAATATCCCATGTAGAAAACGGCTACTCTCCTTGCCTTGACCTTGGCTTGGCGGGTGTCAGAATTGGGTGCCCTGTCCTGTAAACCTACTTAACTTATCTTCCATGCCAGCAGAGCTAAACTACAGTACGCACTAGGTAGGTTTTCCTCCCGAAGGTAGTCTCAGCCTTCCATATTAACCAGCCCGTTGTGGTTCCGGTGTTCTCACCTGCCTCTTCAGGCTCCACGGCTCTAGACGTGGTTATCTATGTGAAGAGGTCAGACGAGGTTCGGAAAACAGACTCCCTGTTTATCCTTTATGACGCAAATAGGATGGGCTGGTCAGCCTCCAAGCAGTCTATAGCTCGTTGGATCAAATGTACCATTCAACAGGCTTATTCTTGGGCGTCTAAGCCCCTGCTGTCCTCCATTACGGCTCATTCTACCCATTCGGTGAGTTTCCGCCGTTCAGTTATGCCGTGCTGCTACCTGATTGGGAAGCAAAACTTTTGTTAAGTTTTACAGGTTTGATACCTTGGCAACGCCTGACTTTCAGTTTGGGCATTCTGTCTTGCAGGGTTCAAAGTATACTCCCACCCGGATTGGGAGCTCTGGGACGTCCCCACTGTAAACATCAGCTCCAGTATCCCCTATGGATGACTGAGAAAATGGGATTTTGGTACTCACCAATAAATTATTTTCTCGGAGTCCATAGGGGATACTGGACACCCACCCGGTGCTGTCTTCCTCCTGCAGACCTGTTAGTTGTGTGTTTGCTTGATTGATTTATCAGCTGTGCAGTTCTAATTCTGTTCTTAGTTGTTCCTGTTCTATCTGTTCTTCTTACTTTTCATCTCTCCAGTATAGTCCGTTCTTTTCGGCCACAGTTTTTCTGTACTGCGTCTAATAGGAGGGGCATAGAGGGGAGGAGCCAACACACATACATACAAACACACACACTAAATTTAAAGTGCACCGGCTCTCGGACCCCATCTATACTGCACTGTAAACAGCGGCTCCGGTATCCCCATGGACTCTGAGTAAAGGATTTATCGGTGAGGACCAAAATCCCATTTTTGCTGTTATTGTTACTATTATCTTTTATTTATAAAACACTAACTTATTACAGAGTGCTGTACTTTGCGGGCATCATGACACAAACAAAATACATATAATGACATAATACAGAAGGTAAAGATGGCACTGCTCAAATGTAGTGCATATATAAAGTACAAAGAGAACAGATGTATTGTAAGTTATGTGCAAACTTTGTAGAAGTGAGGTAACTGGGAAGAATAGCTTAGAGAAGTTACGTGGATGGTTATGGAGTTATGGCAAACTTGCCTGAAGAGTTGAATTTTCAGGGAACATTTGAAGGTATTGAAGCTAGAAGAAAAGTCTTGTATGAGGGAGGGCAGTCCATAGAGTGAGTGCAGCCCTAAAAAAGGCCTGTAACTGTGAATGGGTGCAGGTAATGAGTGTGTAGTAGAAACTGACAGGGGCAAATTCAGTTATCAGCCAGCTGCCATCATCGGCAAAAAATGCCTATTATGGTAGGAAGATTCTGCTTGCACCTCCATATGCTGCAAGAAGAATCTGAATTCTGGAGTTAATGCATGGAATCCGCTGCTGGTCCCAGCGACTTCTGTGCATTATTGAATCTGCTCCAGAGTTTCTTTAAATGGGGCTTCTCGTTATATACTATAGAAGTCAGTGGAAAAAAGATCAGCGCTTAATGAAAAGGGTCACTTTTTAAAAAAGAATCAGACTTCTTTGTGAAAAAGTATTTTTATCATAGAGCATGTTGCACAAAGTATTCAACATTCGTACTTCGGGTCTAAAGCAACAAGGGTGTTGGGATCTGAATCAAGCCCGTGTGATCTGTATGTAAATTACCTGAGTCATTTTACGAGTTGGATCACATGCTACAGTATGTTCTGCTCACTACCAGATGGATTCCTCTATACAGTTGCTCTGTCTCGCAAGTTCTTATGATTCAGGGGAGCTGGGACTATGGGGATGTATAAAATCTTGGAGAGAGATAAAGTGTAGAAGTTGCCCATAACAACTAATTAGCTTCAGAACGTGCTAGGTAAATTATTGCTTTAATATAATATTTGCTATGGGCATTTTCTCCAATTTTTCTCTCTTCAAGGTTTGATTAATCTCCACTTTAGAGAGGCAGCCTCTTCTGGAATGGTGCCCAGTCATTTGGCAAGGAAATGAGAGCCTCACTAATGGACCTATATAGTATTAAAGAGTTTAACATAGAGACATATATATATACTTTTTGCTGCTCCTCTCTGGGAGATCAGGAGTGGAAGTCCAGGGAAATCCAGGAGGGGAGAGTTCCAGGGTGTACCTTTCCTTGATTGCTTTATAGTCATGTGTATTCTGTAGAATTAATCATGTTGTAATCACCACTAGCTGGTATTCTTCTTCTTCTTATTATTATCCTTTATTTATATGGCGCCACAAGGGTTCTGCAGCACCCAATTACAAACTACATAAATAATCAATTCAGGAAAACAACAACTTACAGTTGAAGACAATATAGGACAAGTACAGGGTAAAGGTATATATTCATGTTGGCATCACCAAGACATTTAGAGAAAAGGGGTAGGGCTACCGGGCACAACGAGTGCTGGGGTAAAAAAAAAATCTCTGTCTTCAATAGTGGAGAACCATCGGGTCTCCACCATTGATGGCAAAACCATCAACCTTCGGTGGCAAACAATTTATGGTTGCCAGCTATCGATGGTCGATTGCCATCCTTAGTGTACACTTCAGATCCCTAACTGCCAGTAAATGTACAACACATTCTCCTTCTCGTATTCTGCAATGCTGGAAAATGTACTACGGTGTCTTAGTGCAGACCATGCTTTCAAGAGGGAAATTGCAGACTTGCAGTATGTACGGCTCCCATAGCAGGACTTTGCCAGTTTCTCATATGTCCTAGAGGATGCTGAGGTCCACTTCAGTACCATGGGGTATAGACGGTTCTGCAGGAGCCATGGGCACTTTAAGACTTTTCTAGAGTGTGGACTGGCTCCTTCCTCTATGCCCCTCCTCCAGACCTCAGTTTAGAAAATGTGTGTAGGGCAGACTGGTCGCACTCTAGTGGAGCTCTACTGAGTTTCTCTGAAAAGACTTTATGTTAGGTTTTTTATTTTCAGGGAGGACTGCTGGCAACAGTCTCCCTGCTTCGTGGGACTTAGGGGGAAGAAGTAGGAACCAACTTCCTAAAGAGTTTCATGGCTCTGCTTCTTGCTGACAGGACACCATTAGCTCCTGAAGGGTACTGAACACTAGCTGCGGCTATGCGCTCACTCCCACAGCACGCCGTCATCCCCCTAACAGAGCCAGAAGTTAGAAGATGGGTGAGTAATATTACCGGAGATCTGCAAGAGGGACCTCCGGTCATCGTGATGGCTCAAGGTACCGCGCAGCGGGCGGGAACGCTACGTGAACATGCTATCCATTACACAGTGCACAGAAGGGTGCAGGGCGCGCGCGGGGGGGGGGGGGGGGGGGTGTGTACCCTGGTCAGCATGAAACCTACTCTTAGACTGGCAAAAGTAGTATATTATTCCGTGGCACAATCCTACACCCCCGCCAGTATAAATATTTTTCTGATAAATTCTGAGGGAAAACGCGTTATTACAGGGAGCGTGGCTTCCTCCTCAGTCAGCCAGCATACTGCTCATCGCCATTTTCTCCAAGCAAGCTGCAGGGGAAGAAAACGCTGGTCCTCCTCCACTTCTGAATCAAGTATCAGGGTGCAAATAAGGGGGGGGGGGGGGGACAGTGTAAATTGGTGCTTAATTATAGCTATTTGGCATTATAAAAGCGCTACAGGTCTCTGTGGACATTTTCCATTACACAGGGATTTTAGTCAGGCGTTGAGTTGTGAACTGGCAAATCTTTTCTGTGTCCTTCTGACAGACTTTACTGTGGGTCTGTCCCCTATAAGCCCCGGAGTGTCTGTGGGTGTTTGTGCACGTGTGGTGACATGTCTGAGGCAGGGAGCTCTTCCCCCTGAGGGAGCCATTTTAGGGACACAGAGTTGTAATGTGGTGGTGCCAGGCCCGGCGACAGGGGGGGTCAAAGGGGACATCCATCCCGGGCCCCGACGTTGTGAGGGGCCCCAAGGTCCACCTGCAGCAGTGCAGCATGGATTCACGTTTGTAATTGTAGGTATAAGTTTTGATATCGCGGCATCTCGCCGCCCGCCCGCTGTGTGTAGCTCCCATCTCCCCAGATCAGCTGTCCGGAACTCCTGAAGTCCCCGTGTGCAGCGACGTCGCGCCGGGCTATGCGCGACACCGCTGCGTCCTCCACTTCTCTCCTCCCCGACTGCCCTGTGTCTCTGCTGTGAGGAGCAGCCGAGCAGGAGCGGGACTGCAATCGGCTATAGAGACCGCACGGCCGGCGCAGCTCACAGACAGACTTGAGGAATACAATAGCCTCAGGCTGTCTGGAGACTCGGAGCCATGTCTGGATAGCGGCAGGCAGCTGTGTATATTGGTAAGTGTGCGCTCTTGGCTCTCCAGGAGTTTGGGGATTTGGAAATAGGCTTCTGAAAGTAGCTGATAAATGTTTTCTTGATGCACTGGATAAAACAATATTAATAGAATTATATGTTAAATATGCTTATCCAGGGTGTTTATGTTACGTGAGATTTATTTTATTGATTAATGCCATTGTTGTTATACAATGTATAATTATTTTAATATTGTTCTATCCAGTCAAGAAATCATTTATCAGCGCCACCATCTCTTTCTTTTTATATATTGTTTATTGTGGGTCTGACTACCCCCTTTTTATGGTGGCAGCTTGCAGCAAAGCACACCATTTCAAGCGCCTGGGTTGTATTTATTTACCATTTTAGCTTCTTAAAGGACTGTTTCCCACGGAATGTAGTTGGGATCCCGGCAGTCAGAATAGTGACGCCGGCATCCCGAATGTAAGTATACCAAGGAGGGTTAGGGTTAGGCTGCGGGGGAAGGGTTAGGTTTGCAGGCAGGGATGTGTGGGTCTGAGGTCAAGGGGGAAGGGGGAGTAGGAGGGGGAGGGGGGGGGGCGCAGAGATATCAGTGTACCGGGCCCCAAGATTTCTGTTGCCGGCCCTGGGTGGCGCTGCCGCCACACCACGAGCCTGAATGGGTGAAAGAATTGCGTTATAGTGTGAATCATATCAGTAAGAGATTAGATATGTCTGAATCTCTTGCAGAAACCTGGAGAAAATCCGTGGAAGATGTGATTTTTAATAGTTCTGCCCTTTCATCCACAGGGGACCCCTCTGGTTCACATAAAAGGTCATTTACACAGGTAGTACAAACTGATACTGACACGGACTCTGATTCCTATGTCAACACTAGTGATTCCAGGGGAACAGATCCAAAACTAGTGAAAAATATTCAATACATGATTGCTATAAAGGAGGTTTTGGAAGTTACGGAAGCCCCTCCTTTACCACAGGAGAAGGGTTACTTTTATAAAGAAAAGAAAATTAATGTAACTTTTCCTCCATCTCATGAGCTGAACAGTGTCTTTGAGGGAGTTTGGGCAAACCCTGAAAAGAAATTTCAGATTCCCAAAAATATTCAGGTAGCTTACCCTTTCCCTGCAGGGGACAGGAAAAGGTGGGAGTCACCCTCCATTTTAGACAGTGCCCTGTCACGGTTAACAAAAAAGGTGATTCTCCCTGCGCCTGGGACGGCTTCATTAAAGGAGCCGGCAGACCGCAAGTTGGAGACTACGTTAAAATCTATTTATGTGGCCAATGGGACACTATTCAGGCCTACCATTGCTTGTGCGTGGGTGAGTAAAGCTATTGAAAAGTGGTCAGAAAACTTGTCATCAGAAATTGACACAACAGATAGAGATAAGATACTCCTAACGTTGGGTCATATCAAAGACGCTGCTGCGTACATGGTAGAAGCCATGAAAGATATTGGTCTCTTGGGATCAAGAGCCGCTACCATGGCAATCTCAGCACGGAGGGCGTTATGGATTCGCCAATGGAATGCTGACGCAGATTTCAAAAGGAATATGGAGGCTCTCCCGTATAAAGGTGAGGCCTTGTTTGGAGATGGGCTGGATGCTTTAGTTTCTGCGGCTACCGCAGGTAAGTCAACATTCTTGCCTAATGCTCCTGCGCCGGCGAAAAAGACACATCACTCTCAGATGCAGTCCTTTCGGCCCAATAAATACAAAAAGGGTAAAGGTTCCCCTTTCTTTGCGTGTAAAGTAAGGGGAAAAGGAAAAAAGTCCACAGCATCTCCAGGATCACAGGAGCAGAAATCAGCCTCTGCTTCTGCCAAATCTTCAGCATGATGCTGGGGCTCCCTTGCGGGAGTCCGCTCAGGTGGGGACACGTCTGAAACTCTTCCGTCAGTTCTGGGTTCAATCTGGCCTGGACCTGTAGGTCTTACAAATAGTGTCCCATGGGTACAAACTGGAGTTTCAACCACATTCACCATGCCGATTTTTCAAATCGACCTTACCAGCTTCTATCCCAGACAGGGAAGTGGTAGCAGCAGCAATACAAAAATTGTGTCAGGATCAAGTCATTGTCCTGGTTCCCTTGTTACAACAAGGTGAAGGGTTTTATTCAAGCCTATTCGTAGTTCCGAAGCCGGACAGCTCAGTCAGACAGATTCTAAACCTGAAAACTCTGAATCTCTACCTGCAACGGTTCAGGTTCAAGATGGAATCTCTGAGGGCAGTGATTTCCAGTCTGGAGGATGGGGACTTCATGTTGTCAGTGGACATAAAAGATGCCTACTTACATGTTCCCATTTATCCTCCACATCAAGCTTATCTGAGATTCGCGATACAGGATTGTCATTACCAATTTTAGATGTTGCCGTTCGGACTCTCCACGGCACCGAGGGTGTTCACCAAGGTGATGGTGGAGATGATGGTCCTCCTTCGACAGCAAGGAGTCAATATAATTCCTTACCTGGACGATCTCCTGATAAAAGCGAGGTCCAGGGAAAGGTTGGTGCAGAACATTGCACTCTCCCTGACAGTACTTCAACAACACGGTTGGATCATAAATTTTCCAAAATCACAGTTGGAACCAACGACAAGATTGTCTTTTCTGGGGATGATACTAGACACAGAACTACAGACTGTATTTCTTCCGGTAGAAAAGGCTCTGGAAATTCAGAGAATGGTCAAACAAATTCTGAAACCAACAAGAGTGTCGATTCATCAATGCATTCGGTTGTTGGGAAAGATGGTATCGGCCTACGAGGCCATACAGTTTGGCCGATTCCATGCCAGAGTATTCCAGTGGGACCTATTGGACAAGTGGTCCGGATCCCATCTACACATGTATCAGAGGATAATCCTGTCATCCAAAGCCAGAATTTCGCTCCTGTGGTGGCTACACAGTTCTCACCTCCTAGAGGGACGCAGGTTCGGGATTCAGGACTGGGTCCTAGTAACCACGGATGCAAGTCTCCGAGGCTGGGGAGCAGTCACACAGGGAGAAAGCTTCCAAGGAAGATGGTCAAGTCAAGAAACTTATCTTCACATAAACATTCTGGAGTTGAGAGCCATTTACAACGGCCATCTACAAGCGGTGCATCTTCTTCAAGATCAGCCCGTACAGATCCAGTCAGACAATGTAACAGCAGTCACGTACATAAACCGTCAGGGCGGAACGAAAAGCAGAGCGGCGATGGCAGAGGTGAGAAAGATCCTCCTCTGGGCAGAAAGACATGCAAGAGCTCTATCAGCAATTTTCATTCCGGGAGTGGACAACTGGGAAGCAGACTTCCTCAGCAGACATGATCTCCATCCAGGAGAATGGGGCCTCCACCAAGAAGTCTTCGCAGAGGTGACAGGTCTTTGGGGAGTTCCTCAAGTAGACATGATGGCATCTCGTCTCAACAAGAAGCTTCAGAGATATTGTTCCAGGTCGAGAGACCCTCTAGCAATAGCAGTGGATGCACTAGTGACCCAGTGGGTGTTTCGGTCAGTGTATGTCTTCCCTCCACTTCCACTCATACCGAAAGTTCTCAAGATCATAAGAAGAACTGGGGTTCGAGTGATCCTCATTGTCCCAGACTGGCCAAGGAGAGCTTGGTATCCAGATCTTCAGGAGTTGCTCATAGAAGATCCTCGGCCTCTTCCTCTTCGCAAGGACCTGTTGCAGCAGGGGCCGTGCGTGTATCAAGACTTACCGCGGCTACGTTTGACGGCATGGCTGTTGAGCACCGGATCCTAGCCTGAAATGGTATTCCCAAAGAAGTAATTCCCACTCTTATTCAGGCCAGGAAAGGAGTAATGTCTAAACATTACCACCGTATTTGGAGAAAATATGTGTCTCGGTGTGAAACCAAGAAAGCTCCAAAGGAAGAGTTTCAGTTAGGACGTTTTCTCCATTTTCTTCAGGCGGGTGATTTCGGCCTTGTCGGTTTTCTTTCAGAAACAATTGGCCTCCCCTCCAGAAGTTCAGACGTTCGTGAAAGGGGTTCTGCACATCCAACCTCCATTTGTGCCTCCTGTGGCACCATGGGATCTTAACGTGGTGTTGCAGTTCCTTCAATCGGATTGGTTTGAACCTATCCAGGAAATAGCGTTAAAGTTTCTCACTTGGAAAGTGGTCATGCTGTTGGCCTTGGCATCCGCAAGGCGGGTGTCTGAGTTAGAAGCCTTGTCTCACAAGAGCCCTTACTTGATCTTTCATGAAGATAGGGCTGAGTTAAGAATTCGTCAGCAATTTCTTCCAAAGGTGGTTTCTTCTTTCCATATAAACCAACCTATTGTGGTGCCAGAGGCTACTGAAACCTTCCTTCACTGCTTCAAAGTCTCTGGATGTGGTCAGAGCTTTCAAAATTTATGTCGCAAGAACAGCTCGGATACGTAAAACAGAGGCTCTGTTTGTCCTCTATATTCCCAACAAGATTGGGTGTCCTGCTTCTAAGCAGACCATTGCGCGCTGGATTAGAGGTACGATTCAGCACGCTCATTCCACGGCAGGATTGCCGATACCGAATTCGGTGCATGCCCATTCTACTAGAAAGGTGGGCTCATCCTGAGCGGCTTCCCCGGGGGTCTCAGCATTACAACTTTGCCGAGCAGCTACTTGGTCAGGGACAAACACGTTTGCTAAGTTTTACAAGTTTGACACCTTGGCCGATGAGGACCTAAAGTTTGGTCAATCAGTGCTGCAGGGTCATCCACACTCTCCTGCCCGTACTGGAGCTTTGGTATAACCCATGGTACTGAAGTGGACCTCAGCATCCTCTAGGACGTATGAGAAAACAGGATTTTAATACCTACCGGTAAATCCTTTTCTCCTAGTCCGTAGAGGATGCTGGGCACTCAGCCCAGTGCGTACTTTACCTGCAGTTGTTAGTTTGTTAAAAATGTTTTCAGCACGTTTGCTGTAATGTTCATGCTCGTTGGCATGTGTTTTGTTGAATGCCATGTTGTGCGGCATGGTTGAAGTGCGACATGGTTGAGCTGGTATGATTCTCACCATTAACTTAAAAGTAAATCCTTTTCTCGGAAAATGTCCGTCTCCCTGGGCACAGTTCCTATACTGAGGTCTGGAGGAGGGGCATAGAGGGAGGAGCCAGTTCACACTCTAGAAAAGTCTTAAAGTGCCCATGGCTCCTGCGGAACCGTCTATACCCCATGGTACTGAAGTTGACCCCAGCATCCTCTACGGACTAGGAGAAAAGGATTTACAGGTAGGTATTAAAATCCTGTTTTCTGCTGTACATCCAAAAATCAATAATTCCTGAATTGTTTATGGTACTTACATTTAACCATTTAGATAACATTTAGCAGCCAATAAGAGTCGCTTGTGTGAGCTGAGCAAATATGGGGGGTAATTCCAAGTTGATCGCAGCAGGAATTCTGTTAGCAACTGGGCAAAACCATGTGCACTGCAGGGGAGGCAGATATAACATGTGCAGAGACAGTTTGATTTGGGTGTGGTGTGTTCAATCTGCAATCTAATTTGCAGTGTAAAAATAAAGCAGCCAGTATAACCATGCACAGAAATAAAATAACCCACCCAAATCTAACTCTCTCTGCAAATGTTATATCAGTGCACATGGTTTTGCCCAACTGCTAAAAAATTTCCTGCTGCGATCAACTTGGAATTACCCCCATGGTTTTGCCCAACTGCTAAAAAAATTTCTGTTGCGATCAACTTGGAATTACCCCCATGGTGTCATATGTGTGTTCAGGTTTTATTTTCACAATTATGGCGGCATTAGGTAATAAATATGTCTTCAGCAATTACTAAAGTTATTCTAATAAGGACAGTATGTTAAAACTTGTGGTTAACGTGTTGAAGAGCCATAAAGTGACTCCACTTCATCTCTAAAGAAATCATCTTTGCTCTTGTACATATTTATTGTGAAAATATTAGGTAGTCTTTGTTTTACGTCTTTAAATGTAAAAAACCCACTGTGGCTGTAGACCCTTGTCTTGCAGTGCAATTTTTATATGAACTATTGTCGCTAGGTACCTTGTACTGAAAATGAATATCTAATAATTTTAATATATTATATTTAAGAACTTCTACCCAGGAATTTACCAGGGTTGGAGACCCGGGAATTTCGACCCGGGTTAACCCTTTTACACAGATGAAATACCCGTTTTGATCCGCAAATTACCGGGTAGAAATTCTTAACCCAGTAATTTGCTTGTCTGTGTGGAAGGGGGGTCAGGCAGGGACCACCAAAATTACCTGTCACTGAAATGCCGGGTAAAAGCCGTGTAATTCAGAAATTTCTGTCTGAAAAGGGTATAAGAAGATATTTAGGAAAGCAAACTGGTTTGGGTGGTAGATACAGCATGTGAAAGGGAAGAGGAATTGTTTATTTCCTTTGAAATGTGAGATGTATTTTTATTTGTGAGATAATTGTCTGATTGCCATACAATTCCTAGAGGTAAATGGGGGACGATTACAACTTTCTGCATCGTGTCCTCTTGCTATACAAAATTGCTGTGAGGGTATATCCTCTGACTTTCAGATACTACTGACTTCGGTAACATTTTGTATGCGGTGGAGGACTAAACCTCTTTTTGCTTCAAGACACCTTCTTCTGCTGTGTCTTGTGACCCCCAGAATTGTGCCACACGCTATTCTGTTCAGTGGCTGTTTTGGATTGAGCCCAGTGTTTCGAAACTGGAACTCTTTGCCAGCTACTTTGTCTGGTCCATAGTGAAGAACCAGTGGGAATTAGCCAACTACCCGCTACCCAGAGTGTTGCAGTAGCGTGTCCACCCTAACCCGGAAGCAGGCAGTTCCAGGTGCTGGTGGTAGGAACCCGGGAGAAGTGGTTCCAGGTGCCAGGGTAGGAGCCTACTGGTGGCAGCGATTTACCCACCAACTGCATGTCACAACTGAGGGCCTGAGCTGACGGAAGGCAGCCTCAGTTGTAGGGGCTGAGATGTACCGGAACCTGGGAGGTTGTATCAGACCCCTGGACATGTAAGTAACATGAAGAGAAACCGCCCGAAGGCGTGACCACGACAACTTGAGTAAAAGTCAATGATATTTATTTATGACAAACTCCATGCATCACAGTAGCAGTAAAAAGAAACATAAAAATCAGCAGAGAAATAATAATACAGTTCCTGGGTACTACAGGGTGGCAGGGGCCACAGAGCTCTGGTGGTATGAGACAGTTCTTATTATCTGCAAGTTGGAAAGTCCTTACCAGGCTCAACTGTAGCAATGAGGAAAGCCCAGGGTCGTACCAGCTGGTGTTCCAGGGAAAGCTGGACTGCTGTAGATAAAATGCTGCTGTGGGTACTGGTTAGAATCAGACAGGTGTTGGCACGGAGTGGATACTGGCTGGAACCAGTTAAATAATAAATAAAGCTTGAGAGCGATGCAATATAGATGAAATGTAGAATTTGAGAGCGGAGAAATAATAATACCGGTGGAGAGTGGTAAACTGCAGAAAGGACACCGGCCCTTTAAGAGAAGCTGTACACTGCTGGAAGCTGAGCTGGAAGCAGGTGATGTTGTAGCTGGAAACAGGTGAGTCCAGAATGGATCGGAGAGTCAGGCTACACCGCAGATGGAATGCTGGTGCGGGTCTCTATAGCAGAAGTCTGGAGACAGGAGCTGGAACCTGGAAGACAATCACAGGAGAGAGACAAACTGGAACTAGGTTTGACAACCAAAGCACTGACGCCTTCCTTGCTCAGGCACAACCTATTTATACCTGCAGCAAGGAAGGCATTGGCTAGGCAATTATGCAAATTAATAATACTGACAACGGATTGGTAGGAAAGATCAGCTGACAGAATCCAAGATGGCTGCGCCCATGCAGACACTTGGAGGGAAGTTTGAATTGTAATCCATGTGGTCTGGAAAACAGTAATGGCGGCGCCGGCCACCGGAGACAGGAGACGCCAGGCTGACAGATGCACATCCGACCACGCGGACACAGCGGAGGCCGCGGCTGACGTAATCGCCACTCTGAATGAAGAAGCTCAGGGACGGCGGCGGAGGCCGCGGGAGACGCCATGCCAGATGTATAAGGCGTTACTGTGACTGCGTCCAGAGAGACAGGAGAGGATGCGGGAATGTGCACATCAGGATAACAGATGGGATCCGGTCCTGGAGCGCTGAGCCAGCCTTAGGAGGCATCTGATAGGTAAGAAATGGCATCCAGATACCCGGATCGTGACAGCACCCCCCCCTTTAGGAGTGGCCCCAGGACACTTCTTTGGCTTTTGAGGAAACTTGGAATGGAATCTCCGGACCAAGGCAGGAGCATGGACATCAGAAGCATTGGTCCATGAACGTTCCTCAGGGCCCTAACCCTTCCAGTCAATAAGATACTGAAGTTGACCGTAACGGTGACGTGAGTCCAGGATCTTGGCTACTTCATACTCAACGCCTCGTTGAGTTTGGACTTTCGGAGTTGGAGGAAGTGAGGAATGAAACCGATTCAAGATTAGCGGTTTCAACAGGGAAACATGGAATGTCCTGGGTATTTTTAAGAAGGGAGGCAACTGGAGTCTGTAAGCAACAGGACTGATGACTTGATCAATTTTAAAAGGACCGATGTAGCGAGGTGCAAACTTCATACTGGGAACTCTTAACCTCAAATTCTTCGTGGATAACCATACCCGATCACCCACCTTGAGAGCAGGAACTGCTCGACGCTTCTTATCCGCAAACTTCTTGTACCTGAACGATGCCTTGAGCAGAGCTGATCGTACGCTCTTCCAGATATTGGCAAACTGATGCAAGGTGATATCCACTGCGGGAACAGAAGTTGCTGGAAGCGGTTGGAACTCAGGGACTTTAGGGTGGAATCCAAAGTTGGTGAAGAATGGTGTTGAAGAAGATGAAGAATGATACTGGTTGTTATGACAGAACTCGGCCCAGGGAAGTAATTGAACCCAGTCATCTTGAGAGGAGGACACATAGATGCGGAGGAAGGACTCCAAGTCCTGATTCACCCTCTCAGTTTGACCATTGGTCTGAGGATGGTAAGCCGTGGAAAACTTTAGCTTGACTTGGAGGACTTGACATAAACTTCGCCAGAATTTGGCTGTGAATTGAACTCCTCGATCTGAGATAATTTCTTCTGGAAGACCGTGGAGTCGAAAGATCTCTTGTATGAATACTTGAGCCCACTTTGGGCAAGATGCAATAAACTCCAAAACGTCCTTTTTCAGAGTTGGCCACCAATAGGACCTAGAGATAAACTCCAGGGTTTTTTGGATACCTGTATGTCCGGCAAAGCGGGAAGCATGGGCCCAATGCATGAGCTTCTTCCTTAGTGTCGGCTTCACAAAACTTTTCCCTGATGGGGGCGTAGAGTCCATCCCTACCGTGGAGAATGCCAACGGATTTATAATAGGATGCTTGTCTGAAGACTCTGACTCATTTTCTTGCTCCCATGAGCGGGAAAGGGCATCGGCCTTGCGATTCTGAGAGCCCGGACAGAACTGGAGTTTAAAGTCGAACCTGGAAAAGAAAAGTGCCCATCTGGCCTGACGAGGGTTGAGACATTGTGCGCCTTTCAGATATAGAAGGTTCTTGTGGTCTGTAAGGATGGTGATTGAATGAGAAGCTCCCTCCAACAGATATCTCCACTCCTCTAGAGCGAGCTTGATGGCTAGCAACTCCTGGTCGCCAATGGCATAGTTGCGCTCCGCTGGAGAGAACTTCCGTGAGAAGAAACTGCAAGGATGTAAATGGCCATCTTTAGCCCTCTGAGATAACACCGCTCCTACTCCAACGGAGGAGGCATCCACCTCTAAGATGAAAGGAGAGTCGATGTCAGGCTGTTTCAGGACAGGCGCAGAGATGAACCTCTGTTTTAAAAGACGAAAAGCTTGCATGGCTTCTTCAGACCACTTGGACGGGTTAGCACCCTTCTTGGTGAAAGCAGTAATAGGCGCCACAATGGTGGAAAAGTCTCGTATAAACTTTCGGTAATAATTGGCGAACCCTAAGAACCTCTGGACCCCTTTGAGGGTTAAGGGTACCGGCCAATTCTGGATTGCTTGTAGTTTCTCAGGATCCATCTCTAGTCCGGAACCGGACACAATGTACCCTAGAAACGGAATGGACTTGACTTCAAAGACGCATTTCTCTAATTTGCAATAGAGATGATTGACACGGAGACGGGACAGAACCTCCTTTACCCAAAAACGATGTTCCTCTAAATTGTTGGCAAAAATGAGGATATCATCTAGATAGACCACGACATGACGGTATAGAATGTCTCTGAAAATCTCATTGACGAAATGCTGGAAGACAGCTGGAGCATTGCTCAATCCGAAGGGCATGACGAGGTACTCATAATGTCCGTCACGGGTGTTAAATGCGGTCTTCCACTCGTCACCCTCACGGATCCGGATGAGATTGTATGCACCTCTCAAGTCCAGCTTTGTAAAGATGGTAGCTCCGCTAACTCTGTCAAAGAGCTCAGTAATCAGGGGTAAAGGATAGCGGTTCTTGATGGTAATGTCGTTCAAACCTCTGTAGTCGATGCACGGCCGCAGACCACCATCTTTCTTTTTTACAAAAAAGAAGCCTGCGCCGGCTGGAGAAGAAGAAGGTCGAATGAACCCCTTTGCTAGCTTCTCTTTAATGTATTCCTCCATAGAATGCGTCTCAGGCAGAGACAACGGATAAGTTCGGCCTCGAGGTGGAACCTTCCCTGGAACGAGATCAATCGGGCAGTCCCATTCTCTATGAGGAGGAAGGATATCAGCAGAAGCTTTACTGAACACATCCGTGAAATCTTGATATGGAGGAGGTGGAACATCAGACGACCTGGGGGAGGAAGAACAGACAGGCAACACTTTAAACAAACATGTCTCAGCACAGGAGGGACCCCATGCCAGAATTTGCGTAGTCGTCCAATCAATTGTAGGATTGTGAAGACGGAGCCATGGAAGGCCCAGGACCACAGGATGTGTGGCTCTTGGAATCACTAAAAGTGAAATAAGTTCGGAATGAAGAACTCCCACTCTCAGACGAACTGGTAGAGTCCTTAGAGCAATAACTGTATCAAAAATTTTACTGCCATCCACGGCAGTTAAGGAAAAGGAGGAAGGAAGTCTCTCGGTGGGTAGGGACCACCGTTTAACATAGGCTTCGGTAATAAAGTTCCCAGCTGCTCCGGAATCCAGGAGGGCAATGACGTTCTGATAACGTTGAGCAACTTGAAGCGAGACTGGGAGATTACAATCTTGAGGAGATGGAGAGGAGATCATTACTCCTAGCCGGCCCTCTCCTTGGCGAGCTAGGATTTGGAGTTTCCCGGACGTTTGGGACAGGCATTAATAGTGTGAGACGGAGCTGCACAATACAGACAGAGAGACTCAGAGAGACGTCTTCGGCGCTCAGCAGGAGTTAAACGGGAACGGCCAATTTGCATGGGTTCATCTTTAGTTGGTGACAGTTGGCGAGGAGGAGGAGCAGAAGATTTTGGAGCAGATGATCTTCCACGCTCAGTTGCTCTCTCTCTGAAACGTAAGTCAACTTTCGTACAAAGTGAGATTAGCTCATCTAACTTGGAGGGTAAGTCTCTGGTAGCTAACTCATCTTTAATACGCTCGGATAAACCATGCCAGAATGCAGCATACAGGGCCTCGTCGTTCCATGCCAGTTCAGATGCCAGAATCTGGAACTGTATAAGATATTGTCCTACAGTACGTGATCCCTGGCGTAAACGGAGAATCTCAGACGAAGCTGAAGTTACCCGGCCTGGCTCGTCGAAGATGCGCCTGAATGTTGACACGAATGCAGTGTAAGAAGATAGCAGGGTGTCGGACCTCTCCCATAACGGTGATGCCCAGTCGAGGGCTGAGCCACTGAGAAGAGAGATGATGTAGGCAATTTTTGTACGGTCACTGGGAAAATTGCCAGGTTGTAGCTCAAACTGAATCTCACACTGGTTGAGAAATCCCCTGCAGAATCTTGGAGATCCGTCAAATTTTGCTGGCGTTGGAAGATGAAGACGTGGAGCAGAAACGGGTAAGGTGGGTAGGGTTATAGTTGGAGTCACTGTGGTTGACGCCCCAGATGCGCCTGATCCACGGAGAGTTGTCTGAATCCCATCCAGCCGAGTAGAGAAATCCTGGAGACAGCGGATGATGTGGCCCTGTGCAGCCTCCTGATGTTCAAGTCGGGCTGCCAGTTCTTGCATCGGCCTGGCCGCTTGATCCTGGTCTCCGGCTGGATTCATTTGGTCAGTGCTTACTGTCACAACTGAGGGCCTGAGCTGACGGAAGGCAGCCTCAGTTGTAGGGGCTGAGATGTACCGGAACCTGGGAGGTTGTATCAGACCCCTGGACATGTAAGTAACATGAAGAGAAACCGCCCGAAGGCGTGACCACGACAACTTGAGTAAAAGTCAATGATATTTATTTATGACAAACTCCATGCATCACAGTAGCAGTAAAAAGAAACATAAAAATCAGCAGAGAAATAATAATACAGTTCCTGGGTACTACAGGGTGGCAGGGGCCACAGAGCTCTGGTGGTATGAGACAGTTCTTATTATCTGCAAGTTGGAAAGTCCTTACCAGGCTCAACTGTAGCAATGAGGAAAGCCCAGGGTCGTACCAGCTGGTGTTCCAGGGAAAGCTGGACTGCTGTAGATAAAATGCTGCTGTGGGTACTGGTTAGAACCAGACAGGTGTTGGCACGGAGTGGATACTGGCTGGAACCAGTTAAATAATAAATAAAGCTTGAGAGCGATGCAATATAGATGAAATGTAGAATTTGAGAGCGGAGAAATAATAATACCGGTGGATAGTGGTAAACTGCAGAAAGGACACCAGCCCTTTAAGAGAAGCTGTACACTGCTGGAAGCTGAGCTGGAAGCAGGTGATGTTGTAGCTGGAAACAGGTGAGTCCAGAATGGATCGGAGAGTCAGGCTACACCGCAGATGGAATGCTGGTGCGGGTCTCTATAGCAGAAGTCTGGAGACAGGAGCTGGAACCTGGAAGACAATCACAGGAGAGAGACAAACTGGAACTAGGTTTGACAACCAAAGCACTGACGCCTTCCTTGCTCAGGCACAACCTATTTATACCTGCAGCAAGGAAGGCATTGGCTAGGCAATTATGCAAATTAATAATACTGACAACGGATTGGTAGGAAAGATCAGCTGACAGAATCCAAGATGGCTGCGCCCATGCAGACACTTGGAGGGAAGTTTGGATTGTAATCCATGTGGTCTGGAAAACAGTAATGGCGGCGCCGGCCACCGGAGACAGGAGACGCCAGGCTGACAGATGCACATCCGACCACGCGGACACAGCGGAGGCCGCGGCTGACGTAATCGCCACTCTGAATGAAGAAGCTCAGGGACGGCGGCGGAGGCCGCGGGAGACGCCATGCCAGATGTATAAGGCGTTACTGTGACTGCGTCCAGAGAGACAGGAGAGGATGCGGGAATGTGCACATCAGGATAACAGATGGGATCCGGTCCTGGAGCGCTGAGCCAGCCTTAGGAGGCATCTGATAGGTAAGAAATGGCATCCAGATACCCGGATCGTGACACTGCACATTGAATGGAATCAGTAACAGGCAGTTGCTGGCAGTGAGAGGGAATTCCTAGGAGAGGTGGAGTAAATCCAGGGATGAGTAACCATCTCTAAATCAAGTCAGTGGACAAAAGTCTGTGATCACCTGGTGGAGGGAGGTCATCTGGTCACAAGCACATTGAGTATTTTTTCCCCAAATGTCTCCCCTATCTGTTGTTTTATAGCTGCCACTGGGTGGGGCATACAATTTCTCCTAAACTTGGTGTAATCTGCTGGTATTTTTTTCCAAATCTCTCTTACATGCTGTACATACAGCGCGGCCCCCGTAAGTTGCGGAACCCACTTGAGTTCTGTCACTTGCACGAGCAAATCAGCAGCCGTTACTGTCTATACAATGTGTCCAATATATGTGAGTGTATGTAGTAAAGTTGTATTGTCTTCGGTGTGTCTTTTTTATATTTCTTTTACAGGGCTACTATAGGTAACAGCGGGCCCTTAATGCCCCACGCATTGGTACTTGTGGTTCTTCAAGTACCGGCATGTGGGGGAGGCTTGCAGAGACCTGTAGTCCTCCTGTAGAAGACAATATTGCTTTATTCTGACTTTTGCCAAATGATGTCAACTCGGCACCCGTTGCCTAGGGGTGCTGGGGATAGACCCGGGCATCACCCTAGCCCCGGGGCATCCTCGGGAGGGGGGACACCTTTATTGAGATGGTTCCTGCTTTTCAAGGAAGGCCAGGTTGGCTAGATAAGGGGGAGAATGCTTTGGCCGGGGGTACTAATAATCTGTGTTCCCTGTCTGTGACATTTCCCCCCTGCTGTAAGAGCCCGATGCTAGTCCTGGAAATACGGGGGACCCCTACGCAATTTTACCCCCCGTAATTCCTGAACCAGGACTGTCTCAAAAAGCCCGGTGCTGGTTAAGCTTTAGGATGGGGTACCCCACGCCATATACAGTATATATAAATATATATATATATATATATATATTTATTTATTTTTTTAACAGAGAAGCACTGCACAGATAACGCTAATCTGTACAGGCTTCTCAAAACACGATGTTCATGGGGACATCTGTTTCAAAAGTGCATTTTTGGACCGAGTTTGCACAATTCATGGGTGTGTTTGCAAACACGATTCTTGGTAAATTTCCGTGAACTGTTGTTTCCTATGGAAAGTACTTCCGAGTTTGACTGATAGTACTGTATTTGATCATATTTGTGATTTCACCAGTGTTTTGAAGTTTTAATTGATACAGTACTGTCGTGTTTTGTCTTTAGTAAATTCCCGTGTTTGTAAAAATTTGCAAATACCCTCGAGACTACAAACTTGGGTAAACATGGACCTTTGTAATTGTTTACTTATGGTGCAGTGCTCGGCCCTATCTGCTGTCTGTAAATAAAATTAACCCTAGCGTGAATGTGTGTGCGTGTATATAGGGGGTAATTCAGACCTGATCGCTGTTCAGTGCATAAGCAAGCAGCGTTCACAAGTGTGCAAACAGAACGCAAGAGTGCGAACAGACAGAAAAACACGCCTACCACCTTTGAGTGCACACAATCCATGCACAAAAGAGGTGGTTACTATTTTGCTTCACACAGGAGCGATGTGTTAGCATGGTTGCTATTCACATCGCTTGCAACATGGAGCTTGTCGTACATGTGCGTTGCATTCGCTAGATTGCAAATAATCACACAATGGTTTGTTGTTGTTGTTTTTTTAAATCATCCTAAGGAATTGTAGGTGGTCATTCCGAGTTGTTCGCTCGCTGCTATTTTTAGCAGAATTGCTAATAGGCTAAAATCCGGCAGTTCTGCCCATGCATATGCACCGCAGGGTGCACGCGCTAAGCAATTTTACACAAAACTATGCTATTTTACTCACGGGCGAACAAAGCTTTTCAATCGCTCTGTTGATCGGAGAATGATTGACAGGAAGTGGGTGTTTCTGGGTGGTAACTGAGCGTTTTCCGGGAGTGTGCTAAAAAACGCAGGTGTGCCAGCAGAAAGTGCAGAAGTGGCTGGAGAAACAGGGGAGTGGCTGGCCGGACGCTGGGCGTGTTTGTGACATCAAACCAGGAACTAAACGGACTGAGGTGATCGCAATCTAGGAGTAGGTCTGGAGCTACTCAGAAACTGCAAGGAAATACTTAATAGCAGAATTGCTAATCTTTCGTTAGCAATTCTGCTATGCTAAGATACACTCCCAGAGGGCGGCGGCTTTGCGTTTGCATTGCTGCTAAAAGTAGCTAGCGAGCGAACAACTTGGAATGACCACCTGTAATGTGATTGAACAATTAAGTGACCAAACACTGCAAAATGAAGAGTTTGACAACCTTATTGCTCAATAACATTCAGCAATTAAGGCAACAAACATATGAATTTAATATATCTTTGTTTTCCTATTTGCACAATACCCTGACATTTTTCAAATTTAGTTTATTACAAAAAAAAAAAAAATTCTTCCATATCTTAATTATTATGACATTGAATAATCCCTGAATGGATGACATACATGGGACTCAGGGTCGACAGTGTCTAGGTCTACACCCATTAGGTCGACACCTATTGGTTGACAGTGGCTAGGTCGACACTAGAAATAGGTTGACATGTCCATTAGGTCGACGTGAACAAGGTCGACATGAAAAAAGGTCGACATGCTTTTTTCATGTTTTTTTGAAGTCGTCTTCTTTGTAAAGTGACCGGGAACCCCAATTAGTGCACCGTGTCCCCTCGCATGGCTCGCTTTGCTCGGTTATCATTCCTAATCGTAGTCCACGTGGATCGTAAAGTATGAAAAAAGTTAAAAACAAGAAAAAAAAATGTGAAAAACTCAAGTCGACCTTTTTGCATGTCAACCTTGTTCATGTTGACCTAATGGTCGTGTCGACCTATTCACTGTCGACCAATGGGTGTCGACCTAAGAGGTGTCGACCCAGAGTCCGGATACCGACATACCCCACACCCCCATCCACATCACACTGAACTCCCCCCCCCGTGCCCACCTCCTGCAGTTTCCTCTCCTTGCTCAGGCACCCGCACCATCACTACTCTCTCATCATCCCTGCCTTCAAAATTAATCTCACCTCATCGCTACAGCAACCCTGATAATCTCATTCACATCTCTCCCACACACTCATACCCCCTATCCTGTGCCCTCTGGAATGCCAGATCTGTTTGTAACAAACTGGTCCCCACTCATGACCTTTTCATTTCCAACTCCCTACACCTACTAGCCATTACTGAAACTTGGATTACACCCTCTGTCACTACTTCTCCTGCTGCTCTCTCTTCAGGGGGCCTCGCATTCACACACACACACCCCCCGACCTGGGATTCACCATGAGGGTGGTGTTGGGGTCCTTTTACCTTCTAGTTACTCCTACCAACTCATACCACCAGAACCATCCCTTACATTCTCTACATTTGAGGTCCATACTATACGCCTCTTCCAACCAGTCCATCTTAGAGTAGCTGCCAATTACCGCCCCCCTGGCATTGCTTCAAATTCATAGACAACTTTGCTTCCTGGCTGCCTCACTTCCTCTCTTCTGACATTCCCTCCATTATCCTAGGCGATTTCAACATCCCTATTGACATCCCTACACAATCCCCTACCTCTAAACTCCTTAACCTCACCTCTTCACTTGGTCTCTCCCAGTGGACCTCCTCACCCTCCCATGTGAATGGGAGCTCACTGGATCTGGTCTTCACTCACCGCTGTGATATTTCTGATTTTTCAAACTCCCCATTTCTCTGACGTCCTAGTGGATGCTGGGAACTCCGTAAGGACCATGGGGAATAGCGGCTCCGCAGGAGACTGGGCACAAAAGTAAAAGCTTTAGGACTACCTGGTGTGCACTGGCTCCTCCCCGTATGACCCTCCTCCAAGCCTCAGTTAGATTTTTGTGCCCGGCCGAGAAGGGTGCACACTAGGGGCTCTCCTGAGCTTCTTAGTAAAAGTTTTAGTTTTAGGTTTTTTATTTTCAGTGAGACCTGCTGGCAACAGGCTCACTGCATCGAGGGACTAAGGGGAGAAGAAGCAAACTCACCTGAAGTGCAGAGTGGATTGGGCTTCTTAGGCTACTGGACACCATTAGCTCCAGAGGGACCGAACACAGGCCCAGCCTCGGAGCTCGGTTCCAGAGCCGCGCCGCCGGCCCCCTTACAGAGCCAGAAGCAAGAAGAGGTCCGGAAAAATCGGTGGCAGAAGACATCAGTCTTCAACAAGGTAGCGCACAGCACTGCAGCTGTGCGCCATTGTTACTCAGGCAGACTTCACACTCCGGTCACTGAGGGTGCAGGGCGCTAGGGGGGGGGCGCCCTGAGCAGCAATGTAAAACACCTTGGCTGGCATAAATACACCACATATAACCCCCAGGGCTATATGGATGTATTTTAACCCCTGCCAGAACTTACAAAAAAGCGGGAGAAAAGGCCGCCGAGAAGGGGGCGGAGCCTATCTTTTCAGCACACAGGCGCCATTTTCCATCACGGCTCCGCTGGAAGGACGTCTCCCTGACTCTCCCCTGCAGTCCTGCACTACAGAAAAGGGTAAAAAAGAGAGGGGGGGCACTAATTTGGCGCAGTTTTGATACTAACAGCAGCTATAAAGGGAAAAGCACATTTTATAGTGGTATTCCTGTTTATATATAGCGCTCTGGTGTGTGCTGGCATACTCTCCCTCTGTCTCCCCAAAGGGCTAGTGGGGTCCTGTCCTCTATCAGAGCATTCCCTGTGTGTGTGCGGTGTGTCGGTACGATTGTGTCGACATGTTTGAGGAGGAAAATGAGATGGAGGCGGAGCAATTGCCTATTATACAGTTGTCACCCTCTGGGGAGTCGACACCTGAGTGGATGAGCTTATGGAAGAAATTGCGTGACAGTGTCAGCTCGTTACGACAGACAGTTGACGACATGAGACAGCCGGCTACTCAGCTTGTGCCTGTCCAAGGGTCTCAAACGCCATCAGGGGCTTTAAAACGCCCGTTACCTCAAATGGCAGACACAGACACGGATACTGACTCCAGTGTCGACGATGATGAGACAAACGTGACTTCCACTAGGGCCACACGTTACATGATTGAAGCAATTAAAAATGTATTGCATATCTCTGATAATACAAGTACCACTAAAAAGGGTATTATGTTTGGTGAGAAAAAACTGCCTGTAGTTTTTCCTATATCCGAGGAATTAAATGAAGTGTGTGATGAGGCGTGGGTTTCCCCCGATAAAAAACTGATCATTCCTAAAAGGTTATTGGCATCGTACCCTTTCCCGCCAGAGGATAGGGCACGTTGGGAAACACCCCCTAGGGTGGATAAAGCGCTCACACGTTTGTCAAAACAGGTAGCACTACCCTCTCCTGATACGGCCGCCCTAAAAGAACCTGCCGATAGAAAGCTGGAGAATATCCTAAAATGTATATACTCTCACACGGGTGTTATACTGCGACCAGCAATCGCCTCAGCCTGGATGTGCACTGCGGGCCTGGCGTGGTCGGATTCCCTGACTGAAAATATTGATACCCTAGATAGGGACAGTATATTACTGACTATAGAGCATTTGAAGGATGCATTTCTATATATGCGTGATGCACAGAGGGATATTTGCCGACTGGCATCAAGAGTTAGCGCGCTGTCCATTTCTGCTAGAAGAGGTTTATGGACGCGGCAGTGGTCAGGTGATGCGGATTCTAAAAGGCACATGGAAGTATTGCCTTATAAGGGGGAGGAGTTATTTGGGGTAGGTCTATCAGACCTGGTAGCCACGGCAACTGCTGGAAAATCCACATTTTTACCCCAGGTAGCTTCTCAACCTAAGAAGACGCCGTATTATCAGGCGCAGTCCTTTCGGCCCCATAAGGGCAAGCGGGCAAAAGGCGCCTCATTTATGCCCCGTGGCAGAGGGAGAGGAAAAAGGCTGCAACAAACAGCCAGTTCCCAGGAACAAAAGCCCTCTCCCGCCTCCGCAAAGTCCTCAGCATGACGCTGGGGCTTTACAGGCAGACACGGTGGGGGCCCGTCTCAAGAAGTTCAGTGCGCAGTGGGCCCACTCGCAAGTGGACCCCTGGATCCTTCAAGTGGTATCTCAGGGGTACAAATTGGAATTCGAGACGTCTCCCCCTCGCCGTTTTCTAAAGTCTGCTTTACCGACGTCTCCCTCAGACAGGGAGGCAGTATTGGATGCCATTCACAAGCTGTATTCCCAGCAGGTGATAATCAAGGTACCCCTCCTACAACAGGGAAAGGGGTACTATTCCACACTATTTGTGGTACCGAAGCCGGACGGCTCGGTGAGACCAATTTTAAACCTAAAATCCTTGAACACTTACATACAAAGGTTCAAATTCAAGATGGAGTCACTCAGAGCAGTGATTGCAAACCTGGAAGACGGGGACTATATGGTGTCTCTGGACATCAAAGATGCTTACCTACATGTCCCAATTTGCCCTTCTCACCAAGGGTACCTCAGGTTTGTGGTACAGAACTGTCACTATCAGTTTCAGACGCTGCCGTTTGGATTGTCCACGGCACCCCGAGTCTTTACCAAGGTAATGGCCGAAATGATGATACTCCTTCGAAGGAAGGGAGTTTTAGTTATCCCTTACTTGGACGATCTCCTGATAAGGGCAAGATCCAGGGAACAGTTGGAAGTCGGGGTAGCACTATCTCAGATAGTGCTGCGCCAGCACGGTTGGATTCTCAATATTCCAAAATCTCAGCTGATCCCGACTACCCGACTCCTATTCCTAGGGATGATCCTGGACACAGTCCAGAAAAAGGTGTTTCTCCCGGAGGAGAAAGCCAGGGAGTTATCCGAACTAGTCAGAAATCTCCTAAAACCAGGCCAAGTCTCAGTGCATCAATGCACAAGGGTCCTGGGAAAGATGGTGGCTTCTTACGAAGCAATCCCATTCGGCAGATTCCACGCAAGAACCTTCCAGTGGGATCTGCTAGACAAATGGTCCGGGTCGCATCTTCAGATGCATCAGCGGATAATCTTGTCACCAAGGACAAGGGTGTCTCTCCTGTGGTGGTTGCAGAGTGCTCATCTTCTAGAGGGCCGCAGATTCGGCATTCAGGACTGGGTCCTGGTGACCACGGATACCAGCCTGAGAGGCTGGGGAGCAGTCACACAGGGAAGAAATTTCCAGGGCTTGTGGTCAAGCCTGGAGACATCACTTCACATAAATATCCTGGAGCTAAGGGCCATCTACAATGCTCTAAGCCTAGCAAGACCTCTGCTTCAAGGTCAGCCGGTGCTGATCCAGTCAGACAACATCACGGCAGTCGCCCACGTAAACAGACAGGGCGGCACAAGAAGCAGGAGGGCAATGACAGAAGTTGCAAGGATTCTTCGCTGGGCGGAAAATCATGTGATAGCACTGTCAGCAGTGTTCATTCCGGGAGTGGACAACTGGGAAGCAGACTTCCTCAGCAGACACGACCTCCATCCGGGGGAGTGGGGACTTCACCCAGAAGTCTTCCACATGATTGTGAACCTTTGGGAAAAACCAAAGGTGGACATGATGGCGTCCCGCCTCAACAAAAAACTGGACAGGTATTGCGCCAGGTCAAGGGACCCTCAGGCAATAGCTGTGGACGCTCTGGTAACACCGTGGGTGTACCAGTCAGTGTATGTGTTCCCTCCTCTGCCTCTCATACCCAAGGTACTGAGGATCATAAGAAGGAGAGGAGTAAGGACTATACTCGTGGCTCCGGATTGGCCAAGAAGGACTTGGTACCTGGAACTTCAAGAGATGCTCACAGAGGACCCGTGGCCTCTACCTCTAAGAAAGGACCTGCTTCAGCAGGGACCCTGTCTGTTCCAAGACTTACCGCGGCTGCGTTTGACGGCATGGCGGTTGAGCGCCGGATCCTGAAGGAAAAAGGCATTCCGGATGAAGTCATCCCTACCCTGATCAAAGCCAGGAAGGATGTAACCGTGCAACATTATCACCGGATTTGGCGTAAATATGTTGCGTGGTGCGAGGCCAGGAAGGCCCCTACAGAGGAATTTCAACTGGGTCGTTTCCTACATTTCCTGCAAACAGGACTGTCTATGGGCCTAAAATTAGGTCCATTAAGGTTCAAATTTCGGCCCTGTCGATTTTCTTCCAGAAAGAACTGGCTTCAGTTCCTGAAGTTCAGACGTTTGTCAAGGGGGTACTGCATATACAGCCTCCTTTTGTGCCTCCAGTGGCACCTTGGGATCTCAATGTAGTTTTGGGGTTCCTAAAATCACATTGGTTTGAACCACTCTCCACTGTGGACTTAAAATATCTCACTTGGAAAGTGGTAATGTTGTTAGCCCTGGCTTCAGCCAGGCGTGTCTCAGAATTGGCGGCTTTATCCTATAAAA
The DNA here is from genome assembly GCF_028390025.1 of Pseudophryne corroboree. NCBI lineage: Eukaryota > Metazoa > Chordata > Amphibia > Anura > Myobatrachidae > Pseudophryne > Pseudophryne corroboree. The sequence goes on along the minus strand of NC_086447.1, from coordinate 644,288,821 downwards.
GCCCTCACCTAATTTTTCATACGGACAGGGCAGAATTGAGGACTCGTCCTCAATTTCTCCCTAAGGTGGTTTCAGCATTTCACTTGAACCAGCCTATTGTGGTGCCTGCGGCTACTAGGGACTTGGAGGACTCCAAGTTGCTGGACGTAGTCAGGGCCCTGAAAATATATGTTTCCAGGACGGCTGGAGTCAGGAAATCTGACTCGCTGTTTATCCTGTATGCACCCAATAAGCTGGGTGCTCCTGCTTCTAAGCAGACTATTGCTCGTTGGTTTTGTAGTACAATTCAGCTTGCACATTCTGTGGCAGGCCTGCCACAGCCAAAATCTGTAAAAGCCCATTCCACAAGGAAGGGGGCTCATCTTGGGCGGCTGCCCGAGGGGTCTCGGCTTTACAACTTTGCCGAGCAGCTACTTGGTCGGGGGCAAACACGTTTGCTAAATTCTACAAATTTGATACCCTGGCTGAGGAGGACCTGGAGTTCTCTCATTCGGTGCTGCAGAGTCATCCGCACTCTCCCGCCCGTTTGGGAGCTTTGGTATAATCCCCATGGTCCTTACGGAGTTCCCAGCATCCACTAGGACGTCAGAGAAAATAAGATTTTACTTACCGATAATTCTATTTCTCATAGTCCGTAGTGGATGCTGGGCGCCCATCCCAAGTGCGGATTGTCTGCAATACTTGTACATAGTTATTGTTACAAAAATCGGGTTATTATTGTTGTGAGCCATCTTTCAGAGGCTCCTCTGTTATCATGCTGTTAACTGGGTTCAGATCACAGGTTGTACGGTGTGATTGGTGTGACTGGTATGAGTCTTACCCGGGATTCAAAATCCTTCCTTATTGTGTACGCTCGTCCGGGCACAGTATCCTAACTGAGGCTTGGAGGCGGGTCATAGGGGGAGGAGCCAGTGCACACCAGGTAGTCCTAAAGCTTTTACTTTTGTGCCCAGTCTCCTGCGGAGCCGCTATTCCCCATGGTCCTTACGGAGTTCCCAGCATCCACTACGGACTATGAGAAATAGAATTATCGGTAAGTAAATTCTTATTTTCCCCTCTCTGACCACCACCTGCTCTCCTTTAACCTATCTCTCTCGGCTTCCCCATCTCTACCTCCTAAGGCGACCATCACTAAGCGTAACATTGAGGCTATTGACACCACATTCCTTTCCTCCCTTTTCTCTAACGTCCTAGTGGATGCTGGGGACTCCGTAAGGACCATGGGGAATAGATGGGCTCCGCAGGAGACAGGGCACTTTAAGAAAGAATTTGGATACTGGTGTGCTCTGGCTCCTCCCTCTATGTCCCTCCTCCAGACCTCAGTTTGAATCTGTGCCCGGACAGAGCTGGGTGCTACTTAGTGAGCTCTCCTGAGCTTGCTAAAAAGAAAGTATTTTGTTAGGTTTTTTTATTTTCAGAGAGATCTGCTGGCAACAGACTCTCTGCTACGTGGGACTGAGGGGAGAGAAGCAGCCCTACTCACTGAAGATAGGTCCTGCTTCTTAGGCTACTGGACACCATTAGCTCCAGAGGAATCGTACACAGGATCGCACCCTTGGTCGTCCGATCCCGGAGCCGCGCCGCCGTCCCCCTCGCAGAGCCGGAAGACAGAAGCCGGTGACAGAAGCAAGAAGAATTCGAAATCGGCGGCAGAAGACTCCAGTCTCTTTATATGAGGTAGCGCACAGCACTGCAGCTGTGCGCCATTGCTCCCACACTAAACCCACATACTCCGGTCACTGTAGGGTGCAGGGCGCAGGGGGGGCGCTCTGGGCAGCAATTAGAGACCTCTTGGCAAAAGGGGCATATATACAGTTGGGCACTGTATATATGCATGGGCCCCCGCCATATTTTTACACTAAAACGCGGGACAGAAGCCCGCCGCTGAGGGGACGGGGCTTCTTTCTCAGCACTCACCAGCAGAGCCGGCCCTAACCAATATGATGCCCTAGGCAAGATTTTGGCTGGTGCCCCCTAGCACCACCGCTAGTTCTGCCTCTGATCCTGCACCCGTTTCCCAGCACCATCACTCCTCACCTTTTATTAATGCCCTTAAAACAAAATGTCCCTTACACATAATGCCCCTTAGACATAACACTACTGCGCACCCAACCCAACCGCACACAGCACTCATATGGCCGCTAACACTGTGACCTCTGCTTCTGATTGAATACAGATGTGTCCTCATATATCTTGCCTCAATACACCATGCAGCAGGAGATGCCAGCCAGCTCTGTTAAAGTCAGGCGCCCTTTATGACGAAATTGCATCTTATTTGCATTACTATGTGGCTAGGATGCACAAGCAGCATCTGCTGATTAAAATGATATGCAGCATGCCTGTATTCTGTGTGCGACTGTGGCTGTATCTGCATACGAAATGCTACGTTACAGTGATTTCTAGGAATACACCGTAATGTAGCATTTCGTAAGCAGATACAGCCACAGTCACACAAAGAATATAGGCATGCTGCATATCATTTTAATCAGCAGAAGCTGCTTGTGCCCCATGGCATACCAAATGCCCTAGGCATTTGCCTAGTTTGCCTATGCCTAGGGCCGGCTCTGCTCACCAGCGCCATTTTCTCTCCACAGCTCCGCTGAGAGGAAGCTCCCCAGGCTCTCCCCTGCAGAATCACGGTAGAAGAGGGTAAAAAGAGAGGGGGGGCACATAAATTTGGCGCAAAAACAGTATATACAGCAGCTACTGGGTTAACACTAAGTTACTGTGTGATTCCTGGGACATATAGCGCTGGGGTGTGTGCTGGCATACTCTCTCTCTGTCTCTCCAAAGGGCTTTGTGGGGGAACTGTCTTCAAATAGAGCATCCCCTGTGTGTGTGGTGTGTTGGTACGTTTGTGTCGGCATGTTTGACGAGGAAGGCTATGTGGAAACAGAGCGGAAACAAATGAATGTGGGGTCGCCACCGACACCCGATTGGATGGATATGTGGAAGGTTTTAAATGATAATGTTACTTCCTTGCATAAAAGGTTGGATAAAGCTGAAGCTTTGGGACAGACGGGGTCTCAGCCCATGCCTGATCCTATGTCGCAGAGGCTGTCAGGGTCTCAGAAGCGCCCACTATCCCAAATTGTTGACACAGATATCGACATGGATTCTGACTCCAGTGTCGATGGCGATGATGCAAAGTTGCAGCCTAAAATGGCTAATCCGTTACATGATTATAGCAATGAAAGATGTGTTGCACATCACAGAGGAAACCCCAGTCCCTGACAAGAGGGTTTATATGTATGGGGAAAAAAGGCAAGAGGTGACCTTTCCCCCTTCACATGAGTTAAATGAGTTATGTGAAAAGGCTTGGGAATCTCCAGATAGAAAACTGCAGATTTCCAAACGGATGCTTATGGCGTATCCTTTCCCGCCAACGGACAGGTTACGCTGGGAATCCTCCCCTAGGGTGGACAAAGCTCTCACACGCTTATCCAAGAGGGTAGCCCTGCCGTCACAGGATACGGCCACCCTAAAAGATGCTGCGGATAGAAAGCAGGAGGGTATCCTGAAGTCTATTTATACACATTCAGGTACCTTACTAAGGCCGGCGATTGCGTCGGCCTGGATGTGTAGTGCGGTAGCAGCATGGACAGATACCTTATCTGAGGAGCTTGATACCTTGGATAAGGATACTATATTAATGACCCTGGGGCATATAAAAGACGCTGTCTATATATGAGAGATGCTCAAAGAGACATTAGCCTACTGGGCTCTAGAATAAATACAATGTCGATTTCTGCCAGAAGGGTCCTGTGGACTCGGCAATGGACAGGTGATGCCGACTCAAAAAGGCACATGGAGGTTTTACCTTACAAGGGTGAGGAATTGTTTGGGGATGGTCTCTCGGACCTGGTCTCCACAGCTACGGCTGGAAAGTCAAATTTTTTGCCATATATGTTCCCTCACAGCCTAAGAAAGCACCGTATTACCAAATGCAGTCCTTTCGATCACAAAAAGGCAAGAAAGTCAGAGGTGCGTCCTTTCTGGCCAGAGGCAGGGGTAGAGGAAAGAAGCTGCACAATACAGCTAGTTCCCAGGAACAGAAGTCCTCCCCGGCTTCCACTAAATCCACCGCATGACGCTTGGGCTCCACAGGCGGAGCCAGGCCTGGTGGGGGCGTGTCTCCGAAATTTCAGCCACAAGTGGGTTCACTCCCAGGTGGATCCCTGGGCTATAGAGATTGTGTCTCAGAGATACAAGCTGGAATTCGAGGAGATGCCCCCTCACCGATACCTCAAATCGGCCCTGCCATCTTCCCCCTTAGAGAGGGAAATAGTGTTAGCTGCAATTCACAAATTGTATCTTCAGCAGGTGGTGGTCAAGGTTCCCCTCCTTCAACAAGGAAAGGGTTATTATTCGACCATGTTTGTGGTACCGAAACCGGACGGTTCGGTCAGACCCATATTGAATTTAAAATCCCTGAACATATACCTGAAAAGGTTCAAGTTCAAGATGGAATCGCTCAGAGCGGTCATCGCAAGCCTGGAAGGGGGGGATTTTATGGTGTCTCTGGACATAAAGGATGCTTACCTTCATGTCCCCATTTATCCACCTCATCAGGCGTACCTCAGATTTGTGGTACAGGATTGTCATTACCAATTCCAGACGTTGCTGTTTGGTCTCTCCACGGCACCAAGAATATTTACCAAGGTGATGGCGGAAATGATGGTGCTCCTGCGAAAGCAGGGGGTCACAATTATCCCATACTTGGACGATCTCCTCATAAAGGCGAGGTCCAGGGAGCAGTTGCTGATCAGTGTAGCACGGCTGGATTCTAAATATTCCAAAGTCGCAGCTGATTCCTACGACGTGTCTGCCCTTCCTGGGCATGATTCTGGACACAGACCAGAAGAAGGTTTTTCTCCCGACGGAGAAGGCGCAGGAACTCATGACACTGGTCAGAGACCTCTTAAAACCAAGACAGGTGTCGGTGCATCACTGCACGCGAGTCCTGGGAAAGATGGTGGCATCGTACGAGGCCATTCCCTTCGGCAGGTTCCATGCGAGGACCTTTCAATGGGATCTGTTGGACAAGTGGTCCGGATCACATCTACAGATGCATCGGCTGATCACCCTATCCCCCAGGGCCAGGGTGTCTCTTCTGTGGTGGCTGCAGAGTGCTCACCTTCTCGAGGGCCGCAGATTCGGCATTCAGGACTGGGTCCTGGTGACCACGGATGCAAGCCTCCGAGGGTGGGGGGCAGTCACGCAGGGAAGAACTTTCCAAGGTCTGTGGTCAAGTCAGGAGACTTGCCTTCACATCACTATTCTGGAACTAAGGGCCATATACAACACCCTAAGTCAAGCGGAGACCCTGTTTCGGGACCAAATCGGTGCTGATTCAGTCAGACAATATCACCGCAGTGGCTCATGTAAACCGCCAAGGCGGCACAAGGAGCAGGGTGGCGATGGCGGAAGCCACCAGAATTCTTCGCTGGGCGGAGAATCACGTAAGAGCACTGTCAGCAGTGTTCATACCGGGAGTGGACAACTGGGAAGCAGACTTCCTCAGCAGGCACGACCTCCACCCGGGAGAGTGGGGACTTCATCAAGAAGTCTTCGCGCAGATTGCAAGTCGGTGGGAACTGCCACAGGTGGACATGATGGCATCCCGCCTCAACAAAAAGCTACAGAGGTATTGCGCCAGGTCAAGAGACCCTCAGGCGATAGCTGTAGACGCACTAGTGACACCGTGGGTGTTCCAGTCGGTTTATGCATTTCCTCCTCTTCCTCTCATACCCAAGGTGCTGAGAATCATAAGAAAAAGAGGAGTGAGAACAATAGTCATTGTTCCGGATTGGCCAAGAAGGACTTGGTATCCAGAGTTGCAAGAAATGCTCTCAGAGGACCCATGGCCTCTGCCTCTAAGACAGGACCTGTTGCAACAGGGGTCCTGTCTGTTCCAAGACTTACCGCGGCTGCGTTTGACGGCATGGCGGTTGAACGCCGGATCCTAGCAGAAAAAGGCATTCCGGATGAGGTTATTCCTACGCTGATAAAGGCTAGGAAGGACGTGACGGCTAAACATTATCAACGTATATGGCGAAAATATGTTGCTTGGTGTGAGGCCAGGAATGCCCCTACGGAGGAATTCCAGCTGGGCCGTTTCCTTCACTTCCTACAGTCGGGAGTGACTTTGGGCCTAAAATTGGGTTCCATTAAGGTCCAGATTTCGGCCCTATCCATTTTCTTTCAAAAAGAACTGGCTTCTCTTCCTGAAGTCCAGACGTTTGTAAAGGGAGTGCTGCATATTCAGCCTCCTTTTGTGCCTCCAGTGGCACCTTGGGATCTTAACGTGGTGTTGAGTTTCCTGAAATCCCACTGGTTTGAGCCAATCAAAACCGTGGAATTAAAATTTCTCACCTGGAAGGTGGTCATGCTATTAGCCTTGGCTTCAGCTAGGCGTGTGTCAGAATTAGCGGCTTTGTCACATAAAAGCCCCTATCTGGTTTTCCATATGGACAGGGCAGAATTGCGGACCCGTCCACAATTTCTGCCAAAAGTGGTGTCATCCTTTCATATGAACCAACCTATTGTGGTGCCTGTGGCTACTCGTGACTTGGAGGATTCCGAGTTACTTGATGTGGTCAGGGCTTTGAAGGTTTATGTAGCCAGAACAGCTAGGGTCAGGAAAACAGAATCTTTGTTTATCCTGTATGCTTCCAACAAGCTTGGTGCTCCTGCTTCAAAGCAAACTATTGCTCGCTGGATCTGTAATACGATTCAGCAGGCTCATTCTGCGGCTGGATTGCCACTGCCAAAATCAGTTAAGGCCCATTCCACTAGGAAGGTGGGCTCTTCTTGGGCGGCTGCCCGAGGGGTCTCGGCATTACAGCTTTGCCGAGCGGCTACTTGGTCAGGTTCAAACACTTTTGCAAAGTTCTACAAGTTTGATACCCTGGCTGAGGAGGACCTTGTGTTTGCTCATTCGGTGCTGCAGAGTCATCCGCACACTCCCGCCCGTTTGGGAGCTTTGGTATAATCCCCATGGTTCTTACGGAGTCCCCAGCATCCACTAGGACGTTAGAGAAAATAAGATTTTACTTACCGGTAAATCTATTTCTCGTAGTCCGTAGTGGATGCTGGGCGCCCGTCCCAAGTGCGGACTTCTTCTGCAATACTTGTATATAGTTATTGCTTAAATAAGGGTTATGTTGGTTGCATCAGGGTTGATCTGATGCTCCGTTGTTGTTCATACTGTTAACTGGGTAAGTTTATCACAAGTTATACAGTGTGATTGGTGTGACTGGTATGAGTCTTGCCCTGGATTCCAAAATCCTTTCCTTGTACTGTCAGCTCTTCCGGGCACAGTTTCTTTAACTGAGGTCTGGAGGAGGGACATAGAGGGAGGAGCCAGAGCACACCAGTATCAAAATTCTTTCTTAAAGTGCCCTGTCTCCTGCGGAGCCCGTCTATTCCCCATGGTCCTTACGGAGTCCCCAGCATCCACTACGGACTACGAGAAACAGATTTACCGGTAAGTAAAATCTTATTTTTGACTCACTTCTCTCTCCTATTCTCTCTCTCTCTCATGCCCCGAACAAGCCACTTCCATATACAATGCAACCCTTACTTCTGCACTTGACTCTGTTGCTCCACCAACCACTATTCACCCTCGCAAATTAACAACTCAACCCTGGCACACCAAATGCACCAGATGTCTGCAAAAATGCTCATGTACTGCTGAGTGACACTAGAGGAAATCACGCTTTAAACCCCCCCCCCCCCCCCCTTGCTATATTGTGACTAGTACCTGAAGCATCATTACTTAACATTATATGTAAACTAATGTTGAAATATGAGTCACACAAGAAATATATTCCTCCAGAAAATATGCTATGTATGTGTAACGGGTGCATAGACTGTGTCTATTTTGATAGCACAATGCAGCTTGATAGACAACTCAAAGCAATGTGAACACAGAAAGAGGGCCTTTAAAATTAGTTAATCTGTTGTGTGTAATGTGTACAATTGCTTGACAAACAACTCATGTAGTACATGTGCAGTACACATGTAATAGTTGTAAACAAACGTGTGTAGATTGAGTATTGCACATATCCAGGGAGTGAGAGGCTACATACCATTTCACAGAGATCTAGAGTTTTTTTTTTTTTTTCCAAATATGTTTATTAAATACCTCCAAAACATGGTACAGAAGTAAGGAAAAAACCGCATACATATCAAACATATCTACATCAAAGTAGGCAAATAAGAAAGGTAAAAGTACACAGCATATATGAGTAGGTGGAGGAAATTTTCCAATTTTCCAAAACAATCAACAAGAACAAACTGTAAACCACCAGAAGAGCGGCGGTCAGGCTATAATATATTGAGAATGGGACTGAATATGACTGACTAAAAACTGACACTCAATTCCGGCAGTTCAAATAACAAAAAAAAAAAAAAAAAAGGGGAGGTAAAAAAGAACATCACAAAAACGTTAGAACAAAAATAGGCAAAAACACCTACCAAGAGCCACAGGCCACCGATCCGTCCATAGAAGTGTCCAACCAATCCGCCAGGGAAGAAACAGGAGAAATAAGAAGAAAGGGGAAAGAAAAGAAGAAGTGTGTGGAGAGGGAAGTACGGATGAAGAAGAAGAGGGGGAGGGGAAGATAGGAGGCTCAGTCAGTTAGAGAAAGTTGGCTATCAAGTTGTCGGAGAGAGTACCAAAAGTTAGATTGGAAACATTTATGTATTGCTAGTTTAGTGTGGGCAGGGAGGGTACAGATGTATTTATCCCAGCACTTAAAGAGTGCAGGAGTCAGGGTTTCCTTGTGGATAGAGGCCTCCAGCCAGTCCATATTAAATAAGAAGAGTAACCTAGAAGTAGCCATAGGGAGAGTAGGAGAGGTAGGATGGATCCACTGTTGCAATATAGCTTTTTTCCCCACTGCTGAAAGTAGCACTATCAATTTTTTATCAGTGCGTGGAATTCCAGGTTGGTCCGACAGATGACCAAAGAGGGCCCAGGGAGCAGTGCATTGAAAGGGGATGCCTAGCGTTGAGGTGCCATAGTGGTGTAAGGTATGCCAGAATTTTTGGATGACAGGGCAGGCCCAGAGACAATGGAAAAGGTCAGCTTCTACCGTTGAGCATTTATTACATCCGGCCCTATCTGATATACCCATTAGAAAACCTTGTTTGGGCGAAATATATGCCCTGTGTAGCAGTTTATAGGCCATTTCCTGATATATACTAGCCGGTATTAGTTTAAGGGTCATAAAAAAAGTATCTAGTAGGGTGTCTACTGTGAGTGTAGGAACTTGGGAGATCCATTTAGCCAGATCAGGAAAATCAGTGTGGGGGTCCAGTTCAGTGCGGATGCGCGCATAGATAGAAGATATGGAGTATGTGTTGGAGCGTAAAAGGGAGTCTAAGGGGTTAACAAAGTCTTTTCCCGTGAGGTGAGGGAGAACGGATGTAAGATAATGTATAGCCTGGGAGTAGTAAAATCCATGCAGGGGTGAAATTGCATATTTCTCAATAGCCTCCTGGAATGGCAAAGGAGTGTGAGTAGGTGTCATCAGATTACGTAGAGTCTTTAAACCAGAGGAGCACCAAGCACCAAAAGGCAAAGAGGCAGTACCATTTTGGAACTCCAGGTTTCCAAGCAAAGGTAGAGATACTGAGTAATAATATTTGAGACCAAGGGCTTTCCTAGCCATTTTCCACGCCTTAATAGTGGAAGACAATAGCGGGTTATCAAATTGGGAAGATTTTATTTGAGAGGGCCGGGCATGTAGGAGGTAAGCAAGAGAGAGAGGAGCACAAAGCTGAGATTCTAACTTGGTATCTGTGAATACATCGTTGCCACTGAGCCAATCCATAGCGAAACGTAGTAAGCACGCTAGATTGTATTGTTTAATGTTTGGTAGGTTTACACCCCCTTGGCGCACCGATTGCGTCATTTTTTTTAGGCTTATCCTGGGGCGCTTACGGTTCCATATAAACTTGGAAAGCAAGGTATTAAGTAAAGAAAAGTCGGAGTTAGTGAGAAGAATGGGAGTCATTTGGAGAATATACAGGAGTTTCGGGAAGCTTGCCATTTTAAACAGGTTGCATCTCCCTAACATATTAAGGGGAAGGTTTTGCCATAGGCTAAGTTCAGTCTGTATTTTATGTATGATCGGGGTAATATTACGTGCATAGAGGGTGGAGAGATGTTGTGGTAGAGCCACTCCTAAAAAGGTGATATGCGAGGGGGCCCATCTAAACGGGAAGGGTCTAATCCAACCCAGTCTCGCCTGGCCAAATATGGCCAGGGCTTCAGACTTGGCAAAGTTAATGGAGAAGCCAGCAAAAGACGAAAATCTGTCAATTGCCTCTACCAATACAGGAAGGGAGCGTTTAGGGTCAGAGGTACATATAAGTAGGTCATCTGCGAAGGCTATAACTTTGAGTTCGCGATCCCCAATAACAATGCCTCTAAACCCAGGTAGTAGTTGGATATAACGAATAAAAGGTTCCAAGGCCAAATTAAAAAGCAGAGGGGAGAGAGGGCATCCTTGTCTGGTGCCTCTCTCAAGAAAAAAGGAAGAGGAGGCCACATTATTAACTACCACCTGGGCCATCGGAGCAGTGCAGAGGGTCCGCATTAGACTACAGAAATTAGTGCCAAATTGCTGATGGGAGAGCACTCTAAAAAGGTGTGGCCAAGCGATTTTATCGAAGGCCTTTTCGGCGTCTAGATTGATAAGAATATTGTCTTCCAAATTATGAAGGCGGGTATGGGAAATAGCAGCTATCGCCGATCTAATACCTTGTACAGATTGTCTGCCTTTAATAAAGCCTAATTGGGCCGGGGAAATGAGATGAGGCAGACAAGACTGTAGACGGTTGGCCATTAGTTTGGTAAGCAATTTGAAGTCTTGGTTAAGAAGTGAGATAGGGCGATAAGAACCCACAAGGGAGGGATCTTTACCCGGCTTGGGTATTACGATTATCCGTGCCTCATTGAAGTATAAGGGTATAGTTCCGGAGGTAAAGATATGATTATATAATTTGGCTAGAGTGGGTGTGAGTTCAGCATTAAGTAATTTATAATATTCAGCCCCAAAGCCATCAGGGCCTGGGCTCTTGCCGTTTGGTAAAGATTTGATAGTTGTGAGTATCTCTTCCTCAGTTATAGACATCTCGAGAAGGTCCCTGTCATCTCGAGAGAGGACAGGAAGCTGAGCGTCATACAGAAAGGATTTACCTGTCTCCACGTTATCTGGCTCTGCTGTATATAGGGATTTGTAAAACTGCATAAATTCGGCGCAAATGGCTGTCGGATCTGATATAATAGTGTCTGAAGATTTAACCACCTCAACCCATGTGCGCGTCCGGGGTCCCCGAGCGAGGTTTGCCAAGAGTCTGCCCGATTTATTACCCCATCTAAAAAATTTGTTCCGCTGGTAATCATATCGTGTCTGGGCCTGCTCTGTTAGGAAGGTATCATATACTTGTTTAGCAGTCAGGTAAGCCTCTTTATGTGCGGGAGTGTCGGAACGCTTATACGTTCTATAAGTTGAGGTGAGAAGGGAGCTCAGTTCATGGAGGCGGGAGTTAAATGCTTTGCGTTTGGAATTTACGTATGAGATAATGTGGCCCCGGATAACAGCTTTAGAGGCGCTCCAGAACAGTGAGACATCCTCCGCCTGGGTCAAATTATCAGAAACGTAGGTGTGCCAAGTGTGTCTAAGGTGTAGGAGAAAATCCTCAGAGTGAGTAAGATAGGCAGGGAATCGCCAGCATTTGGAAAAGCATTGGGGCAACGCAAGCTTAAGAGAGATCATAATAGGGGCATGGTCTGAGATAATAATATTTTGAATCGATGTGTGAGTGACTTTAGGAAAGAGGTGTCGGGATAAGAAAATATAATCAATACGGGAGTGTGTGGAGTGGGGGTGAGAGTAGAAAGAGTAATCACGAAGAAGAGGGTGATGGATACGCCAAGGGTCAGAGAGAGCAAGTTGTGAACAGAGGGAAGAAAGAAGATCATAGCCGGATTTGGAGGATGAAGTACTCACCCCAGACCTGTCCATGGACGGATCGATGACCGTGTTGAAATCTCCTCCTAGGATTAGATTAGAGCTCCCCCAAGAGGAAAGTTTCTGTAGGACAACTGCAAAAAAATCCTGTTGAGAGACATTTGGGGCATATAGATTAAGGAGAGTATACAAGACATTATCAATAATCACATCTAGCAAAATAAATCTCCCATTAGGATCGAGAAATTTTCTGCGTATCGAATATTGTAGGGACTTGTGAAAAAGGATGGCAACTCCCCTGGTCTTATTAGAGTAAGGGGCCGAGATACAATCCCCGATCCAGGGGGCACGTAGAGTGTTACGGGGATCGTCCAGCCAATGTGTTTCCTGTAAGAAGGTGATGTGAGGGGTCAAACGGTGGAGGTGGGAGAGCACTTTCTTACGCTTCACTGGAGCGTTAAGGCCCTCCACATTCCATGATACTATATTGAAGGCAAGGAGTGGGGTATCTTCCGCGGCGGCGGGGGGAGTAGGAGCAGGGTCAGCTATATCAGCCTATACCGATGGTTGGGAATGCAAGAAAAAATATACTAGAGGTAAAGTAGGGCCCCTGCCCGTCCCAGCGAGCGGGAAGGGGTTGACCCATGGAGGATCGGGGTCGGCAGGTCTGGCAGGTGCAACCAACAATATTAAACAGTAACATAGAAAACAAACAAGAAAAACAAGAAAATTTACAGCTCATTGTATACACAGAGCTGCGCAATTATTCCTCTCCACGTGACCTGCAGATGGAGAAAAAAAAAGGAGAGAAAAACATGCATGCAAGCAATAATAACAGTGCAACAGTCAAGTGGGTAAACTCGAGAAGTGGGCCTTGGCGAGTGTTATGTCATCGAAGAACAACGGCTTGCCGTCCTCGAAGACCCGCAGCCGGGCCGGGTACAGGAGAGAGAATTTGATTTTGGCATTAAACAGTTGCTTGCACAACGGGGCAAACTCCTTGCGTTTAGCAGCGACAATGGTGGAAAAATCCTGAAATATCAAGAGCCGATCTCCGTTGTAGGTTAAGCTATCCGTCTTCCGGTAGTGGTCTAAGAGTCGAGCTTTGTCGGCATAATTAAGGATTTTCATGATCACCGGGCGAGGGCGACCAGAGTTCGTTTTACGTTCAGGGCCTATTCTATGTGCCCGCTCAATAGCCAGAGGGGCACCTTTGAGATCCATGGCCAGTTGTTGCGGTATCCAGTTAGAGAGAAGATCAAGTAACTCATAGCCTTTGACCGATTCAGGGATACCCACCACCCGGAGATTACTTCTGCGTCCGCGATTCTCCAAATCATCTAGCTTCTGGGTCAGATCCGAAATGTCGCTTTGCTGTGAATTAATGGTGAGTTGTGCTGCATGCAAATCATCCTCCAGGGTAGACACCCTCTGTTCGACGTCATCTAAGCGGCCAGAGTGTTGAGTTAATTTGGATAGAGTAGAGTCAATAGCTTCTCTAAGGCCCGCCAGTTTTTCATCTAGTAGAGGGCCCAGCACCGCCGCAATATCCGCAGGTTTCATTTTGGGAGGCTTATTGGCCGGAGCAGACTTGCGTTTTTGTAAGGACCTGGAACGGGTGACAGAGCAATCTGAATCAGACGAGTGTCTCCACACAGTATCGCCTCGGGTTGTAGAGGCGGGGTCAGCAATTGACATCGGGGTGGGTATGAGAAATTTTTCCATAAAAATAAGCGGGCAACGGAGAACCGATTTATACAGTAGGAGTCGCCTCACGCAAGGAGCAGGCTATAATGAGGTCACATGGAGAGGAAAAAAGAAGCGGAAGTATAACAGGTTACATCTCAACGAGTAATAGCTCAGGACCGGTAGGCATCAGTCCGTGAACAGCGCACATGGGCGAGGAGAAATGTCACACAGGTGTAGAGGCCGGCATGGGTTTATGGGTGGAGCAGGTGGAGCTTCCGAGATATAGGTGATCGCAGCAGCGCCTATTCCAGCAGGGGTGCAGGGTCAGCTCTCTGCAGGGTGAAAGCCTCCGGGCAGATGGCGGCAGGGCTGTTAAAGTTTGCACCTGTTGTTTCAAGGTGTAATATGATAACTCCCCTCCAGCCGCTAAACAGGAGACATGAGAATAGGCAGGAGTATAGAAATATATTTATAGTGGCTGTGAGTTGTCTAATCTAAAAGTCGCCACAAGAGGGAGCTAGAGCTACAGCCATTTCTAGCTATGGAGTGAGGAGAGAGTTGTGCCAGTCACAAGATGGCCGCCGCCTGTAAATGAAACACGGATCCTCCGTAGGTCCCCGGGTCGTTGATCCCCACCAGTGGGGGGGGGGGGGGGGGGGGGGAGATCTGTTCTTGCGAGGATGTATGAGGTGGGGGTCGGAGGGCAGGCGCCCGGAGAGGCCAGGGATCGGCAAAGCAGAGCTTAAAGTCCGGGCGGCGCCAACCACAAGATGGCCGCCGGCCGCCAGTCACACTCGTCCCGGCTCTCACCTCCCGCAGATTGTCCGGTCGCCGGTCTCCTGTGAGGGTCAGTGGCTGATGGGTGAGCTCTTGGGTGCCAGGGAGCGCCGCTCAGGTGGGGGAGGGGTCCGCAGAATCGCCGCACCAGGTCCGACGGACCGACGGCTCCACACCAAAATCGAGGCCCCGGCTTCTGGGGCGGAGGTAGGCCGCAATCCGCAGGGGGCAACACAGGGCCTCCCCGATTCCGCAGGCTCGACCTCCGGGTGCAGGGTGATGTAGCAGGGCTCAGGGGATTGTTTCCTTGCAGGTGGGCCCCCAAAGTTAGCTCAGAGGTTTATTTTATTGTGTTGCTGGCCGGAGCTCTGCAGGAACCCGACTTCTCCTGATGCCAGCCAGGCCACGCCCCCGAGATCTAGAGTTTTAATGAGATGTTGAGGTGTTTACATTGCAAACGTGTGTATGATTTGCAATTATTTGCTGGGTGACCGCTGGCAAGACACCTGTGCTGAGTGTTCGCAAGCTGTGCTCAGCCCTAGACTTACTCAGCATCCGCGAATGCTCAGTGTGCACTGACAGCAATTTGCTTTGCACCCGCACTAAAACCCTGCCTGCAGCCCATGGCACACACCCCCGCGCTACACGCCCTCCTTTACGCCCCTTTTCGCTAGCCTGCAAAGCCTTTCCCCCGCACCGCCTTCACCACGCTTCTCTGTCGTTGCCTGTCTGCATTCACAAATTTCATGTGTATTTCTGCACATTTTTTGCATGGCAAGGCCGGCACGTGATTTTGATTTTGCGCATGCGCATTCAGCAAAAAATCGCCGCTTGCGATGCGATTTGCAGCAGCTATCAGGTCTGAATTACCCCCATAGATTGTAAGTTCAACTGGGGCAGGGACTGATGTGAATGGCCAAATATTCTCTGTAAAGTTCTGCAGAATATGTGTGCGTTATATAAATAACTGGTAATAAATAAATAAATAAAATCTCGCCACTTCTTTGCTAATTTAGATAATACGTAACCCTGGCCTGCAACAGCAAATTTTTTGGACAATCAGGGCAAAACAAACAGCTCCATGGTTTACCATGGAACTCATTGTCTTGTGGTAGCTTCCTAAGTAGTATTGGTCTATCAAGAGTTGTCTGATTTTGTTGCATGCATTGTATTTTTTTTTACTTTTTTGAATTGTAACTTTTTGCTCGAACATCCCCCTGCATTTGCTCTTGACTGTCACTATATGTGATTGGACAAGAACTGACAGATGAGGTGCCAGCGAGGGGGACCTCCTGTGGCAACAGATGCTAGGTCCCAGCAGAGTCTGCAGCTTAGCAGGAATCCTGACTTGCTGCTCATTAGGCAGAGCTGCGCATGATAGGACCCTGGAGAACTGCACCGTTAAGTCAGTTTGATAGAGGCTGAAACATAGACTGCCGAGTGCGTAAATGGGTGATTTCCTTCATCTTCACAATGGTCATAATGGTTTCTGAATCAGGTCTTAATCTTGATAGAAGTTTTAGATTACAAACAGGTTCCTACTATGATCCATAGATTGAACAGGAACATTCACCAGGGGATGGTTCTGTAGTTTGTTATCTAAGGCCACGGCTCTCTGTATTCTGTACAGTGTTTTTTGAATCGAGAACCCAGACCTTAAATGTGATAGAATTGAAATCAGGGGCTGTAGTTATGGGACCGGCCGTCAGATAACTACCGGTCACAATTCCTGTCACGATCCTAGGCACGACGATTCCCCAGATACGTCGATCTGCGAATCCCTGCCACCTGACACCATTACTGGATACCTGATCGCGTGCGTTCATTTCAACACGGTCACTGCCACCAGCCAAAGTAGAAACGTTTAGGGTATGACCCAAGACAAACTTATGGCTTTTGCCTGCACCCAGAATTATTAATATTTTGGTAACGCCTCTTTCAGAGAGTTGGGTTGGATGCACAACAGAAAACAGAGCAAAAAATATATGATTTAATTATAAGTAAACACTTCAAAGCTTATGTTACAGAAAAGAAAGTTACAAGAATATAATGATAAAAAGTCAAAGTCACATCAGAAAAGACAATTTCCAGAAAAATAAAAATAGGGAGATAAAAACCCGCGATCCTAGCACATGCAGAGAGGAACGATGGGATGAAGTGAAGCCTCTTCAGCTATTTGGGACATTACAGAGCCAGGATGCTTCTCTTGACCTGCTTCTTTGATAATGCACAATTTCAGTCTCTGTTTCTACTATTTAAAACTCAGGTTGCACGTTCAACGCCCCTCCCTCTGGAGAGTTTGTTTTTTAACCCTTCAAAAGCCACAGAAGGTATTGAGTGTCAGCTCATACCTGGCTTCCCAGCCACTCTCTCAGGGGCAAATGGCCTTATCTTCTTCTCCTTTGAAGCTCTGGCCATGGTTCTTGTGTAAACAAATGGCTAGTTCTGAGAGGACACAGATCAGGAAGGGCTTAACACCTTTCTGGCCCTAGCTCTGGTTCTGGGGTAATTAAACTAGCTCTGGTCACGAGGAATTTCACTCCTAAGCAGTCAGTGTGAGTTCTGTGACTACAAGGAAATGCCAGCAGATCAATCAAGCTTCTACCATTTGACATGCAAAGACAGTTATCACATACTGGTACACTGATACATCGATCAGAATATTGATATCACATACATTGATTTTAACTAGAGATGTGCAACGGAAATTTTTCGGGTTTTGTGTTTTGGTTTTGGATTCGGTTCCGCGGCCGTGTTTTGGATTCGGACGCGTTTTGCCAAAACCTCCCTGAAATTTTTTTGTCGGATTCGGGTGTGTTTTGGATTCAGGTGTTTTTTTTTACAAAAAACCCTCAAAAACAGCTTAAATCATAGAATTTGGGGGTCATTTTGATCCCATAGTATTATTAACCTCAATAACCATAATTTACACTCATTTTCAGTCTATTATGAACACCTCACACCTCACAATATTATTTGTAGTCCTTAAATTTGCATCGAGGTCGCTGGATGGCTAAGCTAAGCAACACAAGTGGCCGACACAAACACCTGGCCCATCTAGGAGTGGCACTGCAGTGTCAGGCAGGATGGCACTTCAAAAAAATAGTCCCCAAACAGCAGATGATGCAAAGAAAAAAAGAGGCGCACCAAGGTCGCTGTGTGACTAAGCTAAGCGACACAAGTGGCCGACACAAACACCTGGCCCATCTAGGAGTGGCACTTAAAAAAAATTGTCCCCAAACAGCACATGATGCAAAGAAAAAAAGAGGCGCACCAAGGTCGCTGTGTGACTAAGCTAAGCGACACAAGTGGCCGACACAAACACCTGGCCCATCTAGTAGTGGCACTGCAGTGTCAGGCAGCATGGCACTTAAAAAAAATAGTCCCCAAACAGCACATGATGCAAAGAAAAAAAGAGGCGCACCAAGGTCGCTGTGTGACTAAGCTAAGCGACACAAGTGGCCGACACAAACACCTGGCCCATCTAGTAGTGGCACTGCAGTGTCAGACAGGATGGCACTTCAAAAAAATAGTCCCCAAACAGCACATGATGCAAAGAAAAAAAGAGGCGCACCAAGGTCGCTGTGTGACTAAGCTAAGCGACACAAGTGGCCGACACAAACACCTGGCCCATCTAGGAGTGGCACTGCAATGTCAGACAGGATGGCACTTCAAAAAAATTGTCCCCAAACAGCACATGATGCAAAGAAAAAAAGAGGCGCACCAAGGTCGCTGTGTGACTAAGCTAAGCGACACAAGTGGCCGACACCTGGCCCATCTAGGAGTGGCACTGCAGTTTTCTAGCGAGAGGATGAGTGCTTCCATCCTCATGTGAAGCTGAACCACTAGCCATGAACATAGGTCAGGGCCTCAGCCGTTCCTTGCCACTCCGTGTCGTAAATGGCATATTGGCAAGTTTACGCTTCTCCTCAGACGCTTTTAATTTTGATTTTTGGGTCATTTTACTGAACTTTTGTTTTTTGGATTTTACATGCTCTCTACTATGACATTGGGCATCGGCCTTGGCAGACGACGTTGATGGCATTTCATCGTCTCGGCCATGACTAGTGGCAGCAGCTTCAGCACGAGGTGGAAGTGGCTCTTGATCTTTCCCTATTTTACCCTCCACATTTTTGTTCTCCATTTTTTAATGTGTGGAATTATATGCCAGTATCAATAGCAATGGCCTACTACTATATATACTGCGCACAACTGAAATGCACCACAGGTATGGATGGATAGTATACTTGACGACACAGAAGTAGGTAGAGCAGTAGACTTCCGTACCGTACTGCTATATATACTGGTGGTCACTGTCAGCAAACTGCAAAACTAAAATGCACCACAGGTATAGTATCTAGATGGATAGTATACTTGACGACACAGAGGTAGGTAGAACAGTGGCCTTCCGTACCGTACTGCTATATATACTGGTGGTCCCTGTCAGCAAACTGCAAAACTAAAATGCACCACAGGTATAGAATCTAGATGGATAGTATACTTGACGACACAGAGGTAGGTAGAGCAGTGGCCTTCTGTACCGTACTGCTATATATACTGGTGGTCCCTGTCAGCAAACTGCAAAACTAAAATGCACCACAGGTATAGAATCTAGATGGATAGTATACTTGACGACACAGAGGTAGGTAGAGCAGTGGCCTTCCGTACCGTACTGCTATATATACTGGTGGTCACTGTCAGCAAACTGCAAAACTAAAATGCACCACAGGTATAGAATCTAGATGGATAGTATACTTGACGACACAGAGGTAGGTAGAGCAGTGGCCTTCCATACCGTACTGCTATATATACTGGTGGTCACTGTCAGCAAACTGCAAAACTAAAATGCACCACAGGTATAGAATCTAGATGGATAGTATACTTGACGACACAGAGGTAGGTAGAGCAGTGGCCTTCCGTACCGTACTGCTATATATACTGGTGGTCACTATCAGCAAACTGCAAAACTAAAATGGACCACAGGTATAGAATCTAGATGGATAGTATACTTGACGACACAGAGGTAGGTAGAGCAGTGGCCTTCCGTACCGTACTGCTATATATACTGGTGGTCACTGTCAGCAAACTGCAAAACTAAAATGCACCACAGGTATAGAATCTAGATGGATAGTATACTTGACGACACAGAGGTAGGTAGAGCAGTGGCCTTCCGTATCGTACTGCTATATATACTGCTGGTCACTGTCAGCAAACTGCAAAACTAAAATGTACCACAGGTATAGAATCTAGATGGATACTGTCAGCAAAACTCTGCACTGTACTCCTCCTATATAATACTGCTGGTCCCCAGTCCCCACAATAAATCAGTGTGAGCACAGATATATGCAGCACACTGAGCACAGATATGGAGCGTTTTTCAGGCAGACAACGTATAATACTGGTGGTCACTGGTCAACAAAACTCTGCACTGTACTCCTCCTATATTATACAGCTGCTCCCCAGCCCTCCCCACAATTAAGCAATAAGCACAAATATTTGCATCAACATTAATAAACGGAGAGGATGCCAGCCACGTCCTCTCTCTAACATTTCCAATGCACGAGTGAAAATGGCGGCGACGCGCGGCTGCTTATATAGAATCCGAATCTCGCGAGAATCCGACAGCGGGATGATGACGTTCGGGTGCGCTCGGGTTAACCGAGCCATACGGGAGAATCCGAGTATGCCTCGGACCCGTGTAAAATGGGTGAAGTTTGGGGGGGTTCGGTTCCGAGGAACCGAACCCGCTCATCACTACAGTATATCTTATTATGGTATACAATTATTCCAAAATATGGAAAAATCTGATATCCAAAATACTTCTGGTCCCAAGCATTTTGGATATGGGATACTCAACCTGGAATTCACAGTGGACATATTTAGTATAAGTATAAGTATAAAGGCTCCAGTTATTTCATATACTGTCTACTGTTTATCTCAGTAATATACAGCCTTTACTGTATATTAATGGCAAATAATGTCTTAACTGACTGTGTGCATGCTTATTCTGTAAACTCATCTTAATAAGAAACATACAGTACTCACACAGTAGAGTAAATGCAAATCATTGCCTTTCTTTCCACAGGGCTTGCCTCCTACAACATTCACATTATGCCTTTACTGTATATCGACAACAGTGCTGTTTGCAGCGATCAAGTTTGTAAGTTTCCGACTACATCTTATGTTTGATAAAGGAATTGTGATCCATCATAAACAAGCAAAATCAAAGCAAATGAAGAATGCCAACAGCATCAACGTCACAAATGGGCACACAGTTTCTTGGTAAGATTTTCTCCTTCTTTTATAAAACATAAAATAAAAATAATCACTAAGGAATAAACCATACATGGCATAGCAAACTATGATCCATGGAGACTATTATATGCGCAAAACATATGGGAACAACAACAAATTGGACAATTTAATTAGACACAACTTAGTATAGTAAATATGTAGGTAATAATCTTTGCTTATTTCTGCTCACACCTCATAGGAGTAAAGAGGGGTATACACGTACAGCTGTGTGCTTAAATTTGAAGCAATCTTACTAGATTGCTTAGAAATTAAGCACACATCGCTCCGTGTGTATAGCCTATAGCAATAGCAATGCCTGGCCCCGCGCGTCGCTATCGCTGACTCTAGATTTTTCCTGCATGCATGCCAGATTTAGTCAGATCGCTCACTGGGTGAAGTGAGCGGTTATTTTTTTTTCTCCCTTTGCTCAGCACACATCGCGCTGTGTGCTGAGCGTCCAGTGATGTGTGCTGAGCGGTCTACATCTCTGGGACACATCTCTCTGTGTTTACCCCCCTTAACTGAACCTTCCGGCTAAATGAATCACTCTCATAGACTGACTATCAGTATTACAATTATTTAATAACATAGTAAATTAGTTTTTTTTTTAATACCATTTTTCTGTATAAATAATAGGATTTTAATTACCTGAAATGGTAAATCCTTTTCTCGTAGTCCGTAGAGGATGCTGGGGTCCATATTAGTACCATGGGGTATAGATGGGTCCACCAGGAGCCATTGGCACTTTAAGAGTTTAATAGTGTGGGCTGGCTCCTCCCTCTATGCCCCACCTACCAGACCCAGTCTAGAAACTGTGCCCGGGGAGACGACATACTTCGAGAGAAGGAATTACACAGATAGTGGCAAGATTCATACCAGCTCACACAAACATGAAAATCCGGCCAACATGCCGGAACAACTCAGCAACAGCTGAAACAGTAAATAATGCAGAACTTACCTAGGAACCAGGTAACACTGAACCATAACCAATGCAGGAAAACGAAGCGCTGGGCGGGCGCCCAACATCCTCTACGGACTACGAGAAAAGGATTTACCGTTTCAGGTAATTAAAATCCTATTTTCTCTTACGTCCTAGAGGATGCTAGGGTCCATATTAAAACCATGGGGATGTACCAAAGCTCCCAGTACGGGAGGGAGAGCACGGAGGCTCCTGCAACACTGATTGACCAAACTGGAGGTCATCAGAGGCCAAAGTATCGAACTTGTAAAACTTGGCAAACATGTTCGACCCAGACCAAGTAGCTGCTCGGCAGAGTTGAATCGCCGAGACACCCTGGGCAGCCGCCCAGGAAGAGCCCACTTTCCGAGTAGAGTGTGCCTTTACGGATTTCGGACACGGCAATCCTGCCGTGGAATAAGCATGCTGGATAGTGAACCTGATCCAGCGTGAAATTGACTGCTTAGAAGCAGGACAACCAATTTTCTTTGGATCATAGAGGACAAACAGAGTCACTTTTCGTATGACGAGCCGTCCTCTTTACGTAAATCTTCAAAGTCCTCACTACATCCAAGGCCTTTGAAGTAATTGAGGAGTCAGTAGCCACTGGCACCACAATAGGTTCGTTGATGTGGAAAGCCGACACAACCTTAGGGAGGAACTGTGGACGAGTCCTAAGTTCCGCCCTGTCTTCATGGAAGATCAGATAGGGGCTTTTACAAGATAAAGCCCCCAATTCCGACACACGTCGTGGAGAAGCCAAGGCCAACAAGGTGACTGCCTTCCACGTGACAAACGTGAGATCAACCTCCTGTAGAGGCTCAAACCAAGCAGATTGCAGGAACTGCAACACCACATCAAGATCCCATGGAGCCGTAGGCGCCACAAAGGGAGGCTGGATGTGCAGAACCCCTTTCAAAAAGGTCTGAACCTCAGGAAGAACAGCCAATTGTTTTTGGAAGACGATGGACAAAGCAGAGATCTGGACCTTGATGGAGCCCAGTCTCCGTCCCATATCCACCCCTGCTTGCAGGAAAAGGAGAAAACGGCCAAGTTGAAACTCCACCGCTGGAAACTTCTTGGCCTCACACCAAGAAACATATTTCTTCCAAATACGATGGTAATGCTTAGACGTAACCCCCATCCTGGCCTGTATCAGGGTATGAATGACCTCACTCGGGATACCCTTCTGAGCTAAGATCTGATGTTCAACCACCA
Source organism: Pseudophryne corroboree (assembly GCF_028390025.1). NCBI lineage: Eukaryota > Metazoa > Chordata > Amphibia > Anura > Myobatrachidae > Pseudophryne > Pseudophryne corroboree. The sequence continues at coordinate 644,265,898 of NC_086447.1, read as the reverse complement.
TGCCGTCAAACAAAGCCGCGGTAAGTCTTGATAAGCAAACGGCCCCTGCAGAAGCAGATCCTCCCGAAGAGGCAAAGACATTGGAACTTCCAGCAGAAGATCCAGCAGATACGCGCACCAAGCCCTCCTTGGACAGTCTGGATCAATGAGGATTGCCAGAACCTTTGTTCTTCTCACGATTTGAAGAACTTTTGGTATCAGAGGAAGTGGAGGGAACACATACACTGACTTGAACACCTAAGGTGTTAACAGTGCGTCCACCGCCACTGCCTGTGGGTCTCTTGACCGGGAACAGTACCTCCGTAGCTTCTCGTTGAGGCGGGAGGCCATCACTTCTATGTGAGGAACCCCCCACCAACCGGTTACCTCCTCAAACACCTCCGGATGGAGGCCCCACTCCTTTGGATGGAGATTGTGTCTGCTGAGGAAGTCTGCTTCCCAGTTGTCTACGCCCGGAATGAAGATCGCCGACATCGCCACCGCGTGCCTTTCTGCCCAGATGAGAATTTTTGACACCTCTGCCATGGCAGCTCTGCTCTTTGTTCCGCCTTGTTGGTTTATGTAGGCCACTGTGGTCACGTTATCCGACTGCACCTGAACAGCCTGATCCTGTAGAAGGTGTGCTGCTTGCAGAAGGGCATTGTAAACGGCCCAGAGTTCCAGGATGTTTATTGGGAGAAGTGACTCTTGATCCGACCATCGTCCTTGAAAGGTTTCCCCCAGAGCAACCACTCCCCAACCTCTTAGACTTGCATCTGTGGTCAGATGGATCCAGTCTTGAATTCTGAACCTTCGTCCTTCCAGGCGTGGAAGTTGTAGCTACCAGAGGAGTGAAATCCTGGCTTTTGAGACAGGCGTATCCTCTTGTGAATGTGTAGGTGAGAGCCCGACCACTGGTCCAGGAGGTCCAGTTGAAAAGGTCGAGCATGAAACCTGCCGTACTGCAGAGCCTCGTTGGCGGCAACCATCTTCCCCAGAAGGCATATGCATTGATGAACCGATACCCGGGTAGGCCGTAGGACATCCCGGACCATTGTTTGAATCACCAACGCTTTCTCTGCCGGGAGAAATACCCTCTGCACTTCCGTGTTGAGGATCATTCCCAGGAAAGACAGCCGCCTTGTCGGCTCCAGATGAGACTTCGGAAGGTTCAGGATCCAACCGTGCTTCCTGAGCAGCTGTGTCGTGAGCGCGATGGACCGCAACAACCTCTCCCTGGACGACGCCTTGATCAGGAGATCGTCCAGATATGGAATTATGTTCACCCTCTGTTTGCGGAGGAGAACCATCATCTCCGCCATCACTTTGGTGAAGATCCTTGGTGCTGTTGAGAGGCCAAACGGCAGAGCCTGGAACTGATAGTGATCGTCCATCAGCGCAAACCTGAGATAAGCTTGATGCGGCGCCCAAATGGGAATGTGGAGGTAAGCATCCTTGATGTCTAGGGACACCAGGAACTCCCCCTTCGACAGACCTGAAATGACAGCTCTCAGAGATTCCATCTGGAATTTTAACTCCCTAAGATAAGGGTTCAAAGACTTTATTTAGAATAGGCCGTACCGAACCATCCGGTTTCGGTACCACAAAAAGGTCTGAATAATAACCCTTGTTCCGTTGCAGAAGAGGGACCTGAACAATGACCTCTGACACCACCAATTTCCTGATGGCTACCAGAAGAATTGTCCTGTCCGCCAACAGCGCTGGTAAGCCTGACTTGAAGAAACGGTGAGGCGGGGCTCTTGAAACTCCAGTCTGTACCCCCTGGACACTATATCCAGAACCCGGGGGTCCAGACCCGACGACACCCAGACGTGGCTGAACTGCCGGAGTCTCGCCCCCACCTGACCTTCCTCCAGGCATAGCTGTCCACCGTCATGCGGAGGACTTAGGGGTATCAGAAGCGGGCTTCTGGGTCTGGGAACCTGCGGGAGTGGGTTTCTTTCCTTTGGCATGACCACCTCTGAAGAAGGTGTTCGAAGGCTTATTTTTTCTAGGCCTTGCGGGCTGAAAGGACTGTGACCTGGTAGAGGAAAAAGGCTTCTTCATAGCCGGTGCAGCTGAGGTGAGAAAAGGAGACTTACCCGGTAGCCGTGGCAATCCACGCATCCAGCGCCTCCCCAAATAGACCTGACCTTTGTACTGAAGGCGCTCCACACACTTCCTGGATTCCGCATCCGCAGACCAGTTGCGCAGCCAGAGACCTCTTCGAGCCGAGACTGAAATGGAGGAGATCCCCGCAGCCATGGAACCCAGGTCCTTCATGGAATCCACCAGGAACCCTGCAGAATCCTGAATATTACGCAAAAACAAATCAACGTCACCTTTGTCCAGCGTAGACGATTCCTCCTGCAGAGTGATCAACCACCTGGCAATAGCTTTAGCAATCCAAGCACAGGCTATAGTAGGCCGCAATATAACCCCCGAAGCCGTGTAAATGGATTTCAGCGTAGCATCCACCTTGCGATCTGCCGAGTCCTTTAACATGGTAGATCCCAGGACCGGTAAAACTACCTGTTTGGACAGCCTGGATACAGAGGCGTCGACTATCGGCGGGGACTCCCACCTCTTCATATCTTCCTCTGGGAAGGGAAACGCCACCAAGACTCTCTTGGGAATCTGGAATTTCTTTTCCGGAGTTTCCCATGCCTTTTCAAAGATAGCATTCAATTCCTTGGATGCCGGGAAAGTGAGGGGGGCTTCTTATTATCTGTGAAGAAGGCCTCCTCCACCTGTTCCGGGGCTGTGTCTGAAATGTGTAAAACATCCCTAACAGCCACAATCATCAACTGCACCCCCCTGGCAAGCGATGCTGCCCCTGCAACACATCACCGTCTGCAGTGTCAGAGTTGGTGTCCGTGTCATCCTGCATAATTGCAAGCGCACGCTTATTAGAAAGTACCACAGGGGACCCGAGGAGGCAGGATCCGACCATACCACCATAGAAGACTGGAGGACCTGAGTGGCATGCTCAGTCCTAGCCACCCTATCAGAAATCTGAGAAATAGTCCCCCTCAGAGAGACTAACCATTCTGGCTCTCTAGCTGGGATCTGGGCTAAAACAGTGCAATCCTGATTACATGGAATGGAGTCTTCCTGGGAAGACAAATCCTCCGCAGCATATGAAACAGTGTCCCTAGACATGTTGCACACGGGTTCACTACGGCTGGCCGGCGGTCGGGCTCCCGGCGACCAGCATCCCGGCGCCGGGAGCCCGACCGCCGGCTTACCGACAGCGTGGCGAGCGCAAATGAGCCCCTTGCGGGCTCGCTGCGCTCGCCACGCTACGGGCACGGTGGCGCGCTACGCGCGCCACACTATTTTATTCTCCCTCTATGGGGGTCGTTGACCCCCACGAGGGAAAATAAGTGTCGGTATGCCGGCTGTCGGGCTCCCGGCGCCGGTATACTGAGCGCCGGGAGCCCGACCGCCGGCATACAGAAGACCACCCGTTGCACACAGACACAAACAACCCACAAACACACAGGGTTTTTTGAGGACAGAGTTTCCACCCCAAGAATGGCAGAGAGACACAGAGATTGGAGCCAACCCACACACAGCGCTTTTCAGGCAAAGGGAGTCCCTTCCCAGTGCTGACTGTGTCCCTTAATAGGTGACACAGCCTTTAAGCAGCTTCTTCCCCCTTCTACAGCCCCCTGGTACCATACAGACTGCTGGAGAAGGCTCTGGAGGGACCTGGATCCAGTGAACCGTGGCTGCAGGCGGAAAAATGGCGCGGAACGCTGCTGGGTCCGCTCTGAGGAGAAGCTTCGCCCCCTTCAATGGCGCTGTCTTCCCGCTCACAAGATGATTATACTGGCCGGAGGAATATGCTGACCTGGGTCCGCAGCCCCCGACACGCTGAAGAAAACCAGTGCAGGGTCCGGAGCTGGCTTAGGGCGCTCCCTCCCAAGCGCCGCACCAAGGTACCGCTGAGCCTTCCAGGAGCGCAGGAACAACCGCGCTCCTGACCTGTAGCCGCCCTCTTCACACTGTCCCCCCGCTTGCAATGGGGGACAGTGACTGACTCGCCACACTTCAGCTTCTGAGGGGGTGGCGGCCTGCTGCCGAGGCGAGCGTTCCCCTGCGACGGGGCGTGATCAGACCACTCTGGAGCCACCATCCAGTCAGCGGGAGCAGTGGCTCAAGACCCCACGGGGCGGACACTGCTCACCCCCCCCAGTCTCACACTGCAGGGAGGCTGTCGCCAACAGCCTCCCTGTAAAATAAAAAACCTGAAAGAAAAAATTACTCTTTACCAGAAGAACTCTGAAGAGCTCCCCTAGCTGTGACCGGCTCCTCTGGGCACATTTTCTAAACGGAGTCTGGTAGGAGGGGCATAGAGGGAGGAGCCAGCCCACACTATTAAACTCTTAAAGTGCCAATGGCTCCTGGTGGACCCATCTATACCCCATGCATAGGCATAGCTAGGGTTTTTGGAGCCCAGGGCAAGATCAATAATGGCGCCCCCCACCCAAAAAAAATAAAAAATACAAAAAAATACAAAAGGAAAGTATGTGCAGAAGCCACCAGTGTCACTGTATATGAAGATGTCAGGGTGTGTATGTATAGATGTAGGTGCAGTGGTCGAAGTTGAATTTTTGAAGGGAGAATGAAAAAGTGCAGATATCAATTATGCGCGCGCCTTCGGCGCGCTCGCGCTCCGGTAAAGGGTCGTGGTCACTCAAAAGGGGCGTGTCCTTCAGTGTAATAGGACCCCTTATACTATCTAGTACTGGTGCCCCTTTCACATTATAGCACACGGTATGAGACGAAATTCACATTACCCCATACGGTATGAGCCGAAATTCACATTATAGCACACAGTATGAGCCGAAATACACATTACAGCACAAGGTATGAGCCGAAATTCACGTTACAGCACATGGTATAAGCCAAAATTCACATTATAGAGTGAGGGGATCCTACCCCCTTAATTAACAAGGCATGTGGGGCACTGTGGTGAGGGGTGCCTACCCCCTTAATTAACTAATCCTGTGTGCACTGTGGTGAGCGGAACCTACCCCCTTATTAGACTAATTGCAGAGTTTAGCAGCGGAAGGGCTGCAGCGGTTTCTCACCCCAAGCTGCGGCGCTTCTGCCACCTCCGACACTCCACATCTTCGGCACCACCCAGGATGCAGAGCACCGCACCGGGGATGCACCCTTTTCAGTGTGGTCTGCTGCGCTCCGAAGGGGTTCTTCTCTCTTGCTGTAGGATCCCGATGTGCGCCGTCCTCCCCGCTGTTACTGCCACGGTAAGCATTAGTATCGTTTACCGCAGAGGCCATTTACTGAGGCATATGTGTTAAACCTCGGGAACCGAGATGCCCTTCTCACCATACAGCTGTGTGGCTGAGCCGGTCGGGGGGACAGCCAGCAGCAGCAGCAGCAGCATGCAGGATATCAGCAGCCGAGGGTGCGGGCTGTACATACTTGAGGCAGCTGGATATTCAACAGTGCTGAAAGCCTCTGGAGCCCACACCCCCGGAGCTGCAGTACACCGGCAGAGGACACCCATCCCCCGAACCTTGCGTAGCCCAAAGCCGGAGATCGGTAGCATGTTGAACGCGGAAGCAGAAGCTGCTTGTTGCCGGTCAACATGCTGCTGATCTCCGGCTTTGGGCTCCACACCGCTCCGCACGTGCCTTACAGCCCGCACCCTCGGCTGCTGATATCTGGCATGCTGCCCCTGCTGCTGGCTTTCCACCCGCCCAGCTCGCCCACCCAGCTGGATGGTGAGTGAGAAGGGCATCTCAGTGCCCGTGGTTTAATACATATCCCTCTTCGGTAAATGGCCATTAGTACATCCCGCCCACACACACAGATTGCCCCACCCCCTTACTCACACACACACACACACACACACACACACACACACACACACACACACACACAGACTGGCCACCCCCAAACCCAACACACACCCACTCAGACTACACACACATTCTCATACTTTCCCCTCCCCCACACACACTGGACTGTAAAAATTTACACACACTCACACTGTCCCACACACACACAATTAACACACACTCACACTGTCCCACACACACACAATTAACACACACTCACACTATCCCACACACCAGTGGCGTGCGGTGAGGTCAGTGGCTGGTGAGGCAGTACAGCCATAATGTCCGCCGAATCCTGCTGATGACCCCTACCGCCACCGAGCCAATGCACGCTACTGCCTCTGAGATGATGCCCGCTGCCACCACCAATGGCTTACAAACTCGCCCACCATCAACTGACCCAGCCCTCCGCCACTAATTTGCATCTCAGTCCGATGCCGCCAATGCCTGCTGCCTGCCTGCTCGTCATACTTGTACATTTTTATAGAAAAAAATAATAATTAGTGTTTGGGACTGGGAGGAGGACATGAATGCAATGTTGTTGTCCAGGGCTTCCATTAACTTAATGGAGAAGGGTCTGAATGGGTTAAAAAATGTAAAAAAAAAAATGCGTGAGGTCCCCCCTCCTAAGTATTACCAGCCTCGGGTTTTTTGAGCCGGTCCTGGTTGTTTAAATACTGGGGGAAAATTGGACAGGGGTTCCCCGTATTTAGACCCACTCCGGGCTCTTAGTCCGGTCCTGGTTCCGGGGGACAAAAGATGTAGGGGTCCCCTGTATTTTTAAAACCAGCACTACCAGGTACATAATGCCACAGCCGGGGGACACATTTATGTAGGTCCCTGCGGCTGTGGCATTACCCCCCCAACTAGTCACCACTGGCCGGGGTTCCCTGGAGGAGTGGGGACCCCTTAAATCAAGGGGTCACCCCCCCTCCAGGCACCCGCGGGCCAGGGGTGAAGCCCGAGGCTGTCCCCCACATCCGTGGGCGGTGGATGGGAGGGTGATAGCCATGTGTGTAAAAAAAAGAATATTGTTTTTTGTTGTGGAACTACAAGGCCCAGCAAGCCTCCCCCGCTTGCTGGTACTTGGAGAACCTCAAGTACCAGCATGTGGGAAAATAACGGGCCCGCTGGTACCTGTAGCTCTACAGCAGAAAAAATACCCAAATAAAAACACAACTCACACACCGTGACAGTAAAAATGTATTAAAACACACTTACACACTCACACATACTTACCTATATCCCACGCCGGTCACGTCCGCTTGTCCAGTAGAATCCAATAGGGGTACCTGTAAAAATGAGAGAGATTACTTACCTACATCCCACGCTGGTCACGTCCACTTGTCCAGTAGAATCCAATAGGGGCACCTGTAAAAATGAAAATTAAACTTACAAACTTCAATCCACCGGAAGAGAGAGAGAGAGAGAGAGAGGGGGGGGGGGGGGGAGGGGGAGGGGAGAGAGAGAGAAACTAACCTGCTGCTGCTGGGGAGAGCCACACACACTGCAGGGCCACGCCGGGAGGATGGAGCTGACGGAGGAGAGGGAGAGCCGCACACCACCGCTCCTATCAGCGGGAGGACGGAGCCGGTGGAGGAAGGGGAGAGCCGCACTGGGGAGAGCCGCACAACGCGGCTTCTGTCAGCGGCGGCGGAGGATGGGCGCACACTGCAGACGCCACTCACCGCCGGGGGACCCGCCGCCTCCAGCGCCGCTTGTGGGTGATTGGACAAGCAGATTCAGCATTGGATCCGCTGTCCAATCACAGGTGCCTCGCTGACATGGGGGTGGTGTCCCTGTCAGCGAGGCACTTGTTTCAGTGCCGCTTTCCCCATCTGTTTTAATGGGCTTTTACAGCCCAGTGCTTGGCCCCGCCCCCCGCTCTATCCCGTTTCCATTCTGTATGGGAGGCACTGCTATCAGTGCCTCCCATACACATTTAAGGTAGAAAAATTATTAGAATGAAATAAAGAAGATACTTATGACACAGAATATGTGTCATATAAGTATTTTCTTTATATTATTTTAATAATTAATCACAGGGGAGGCACTGCCTCCCCTGACTGCACGTCCCTGCCACACACGCACACAATTAACACACATGCACACTGTCCCATACACACACACTGTCCCACACACACAATTAACACACACTCAAACTGTCCCACACACACACACACACACTCATGCACACCCACACTGTCCCACACACAATTAACACACACGCACTCTGTCCCACACACACACACACTGTCCCACAAGCACACTGTCCCACACACACACAATTAACAAACACACACACACACTGTCCCGCACCCCCTTCCCCTCCCCTCTCCTCTCCTCTCCCGACAGGAAAGTATAAACCTTACCCCGCTCACCTGCACTGTTCTGAGGCCACGCACCCCCCGAGGTCGCGCTCGCGCGCGTACCTCCGAGGCCGCGATCGCGCACGTGCGATGTACACTTTGCAGGGGGTGGGTGGGGGGATTAGGGGGAGGCTCCTGGCTGCCGCTGCCTGTCCAGTGTGACAGGCACAGCAGCCGGGGAGACAGGGAAAGCGCCGCGGTTAGCGCCGGCGGAATCCCTGACGCATGGGGCGAGCGGGCAGTGCAGGTGCCGGTGGCACCCCCCCTCTGTTGGGGCTGCCATGGCGCCCAGGGCACGTGCCCTGCTCGCCCCATGCTAGATACGCCTCTAACCCCATGGTACTAATATGGACCCCAGCATCCTCTATCTTTTAGATATAGTCACCACTTGTCTGACAGTAAGGTGCTTCACAAAGAAATTTATCCAGATAAAAAGAATGTGCAACCCCCTAGGCTAGCATGACTATACCGCTTTAGAACACTATCCACGTAGACGTCTATTGGAAATCGTAACCTGTGGCGAGCAGAGCGTGGCGAGGTTACATGTTGTCGCCAATTTGAACTCAACATTGCCCCTCCTGTGTTGGCCAGGGGAAGATACTTGCCTGCTGTAGATAACTTCTCTGAACAAGTACTCAGTGAAATGTCAAGTACTCAGTGAAATGTCAGTTCTTCAGTCACAGTATATTCCTGATTTGTTCTCTCTCATGCTGATCAGAGCTGACTGTTGCTTTGTCTCCACTTCCCTTACATAATCCCTCATCTATCCCTTCACTACATTTTTCCACTAACATTGTCTTTCCTCAGCTCTCCTGTTAACCCCCCTTGCCTGTCTCTCCCACTGATACTTTCCCTTCATGTCCCAGTGAACCATTTCAAGACGATTTACCCCATTACACCCTCCTACAGAGACCTCACATATCCTCTGCCTCTCCTTATCACCCTCTGCCTGTCACCCACTGCCTCTCCCTTTCCCCCACTCTCCGTCACCCTCTGCCTCTCCCAGCCACCCTCTCTTCCATGTCACCTTCTGCTTGACGCCCTCTCTTCGTCAACCTCTGCCTCTCTCTGTCTCTCTCTCCTCCCTTTCACCCTCTGACTACTCATGTCCGCCTTTTTGCAAAGCAGCTGTATACTACCAACTAATAAAATAACTGTTAATCATATTTCTCTAACGTCCTAGAGGATGCTGGGGACTCCGTAAGGGTCATGGGGATAGACGGGCTGCGCAGGAGACATGGGCACTTTAAGAAAGACTTTAGGTCTGGGTGTGCACTGGCTCCTCCCTCTATGCCCCTCCTCCAGACCTCAGTTTGATACTGTGCCCAGAGGAGATGGGTGCACTTCAGGGAGCTCTCCTGAGCTTCCTGACAGAAAGTATATTTGTTAGGTTTTTTATTTTCAGGGAGCCTGCTGGCAACAGACTCCCTGCATCGAGGGACTGAGGGGAGAGAAGCAGACCTACTTCTGTGAGTTTCAAGACTCTGCTTCTTAGGCTACTGGACACCATTAGCTCCAGAGGGATTGGTACGCAGGTCTCAACCTCGCTGTCCGTCCCAGAGCCGCGCCGCCGTCCCCCTCGCAGAGCCGGAAGATAGAAGCCGGGTGAGTATGAGAAGAAAAGAAGACTTCAGAGGCGGCAGAAGACTTCATGATCTTCACTGAGGTAACGCACAGCACTGCAGCTGTGCGCCATTGCTCCCATACACCTCACACACGGCAGTCACTGTAAGGGTGCAGGGCGCAGGGGGCGCGCCCTGGGCAGCATATAGACCTCTTTTGGCAAAAATAAGTATATGTACAGCTGGGCACTGTACATATATAAGAGCCCCCGCCAAATTTTGAGATTTTCAGCGGGACAGAAGCCCGCCACCGAGGGGGCGGGGCTTCTCCCTCAGCACTCACAGCACCATTTTTTCTCCACAGCACCGCTGAGAGGAAGCTCCCCGGACTCTCCCCTGCTTATACCGGGATCTGGACTGAAAGTCGACAGTAACTAGGTCGACAATGTCTAGGTCGACCACTATTGGTCGACAGTAACTAGGTCGACAGGGTGTCTAGGTCGACATGTTCTAGGTCGACAGGTCAAAAGGTCGACATGAGTTTTTCACAATTTTTTTCTTTTTTTGAACCATCCACGTGGACTACGATTGGAACGGTAATCTGTGCCAAGCGAAGCGAAGGCACCATGCCAGAAGCATGGCGAGCGAAGCGAAGGCACCATGCCCGAAGCATGGCGAGCAAAGCGAGCCATACGAGGGGATGCGGTGCACTATTTGGGGTTCCCGGTCACTCTACGAAGAAAACGACACCAAAATAACATTAAAAACTCATGTCGACCTTTTGACCTGTCGACCTAGAACATGTCGACCTAAAGACCCTGTCGACCTAGACACACTGTCGACCTAGTTACTGTCGACAATAGTGGTCGACCTAGACATTGTCGACCTAGTTACTGTCGACTTTCAATACCACACCCCTTATACCACGGTAGACAGAGGGTTTTAAAGAGGAGGGGGTGGGGCACAAAATTGGCGCATATTGTATATGTAAACAGCGCTATCTGGGTAAACATAATATTATTGTGTTTTTGTCCTGGGTCATACAGCGCTGGGGTGTGTGCTGGCATACTCTCTCTCTGTCTCTCCACAGAGCCTGGTAGGGAAACTGTCTTCAGATAAGAGGGTCCCTGTGTGTGTGGTGTGTCGGTACGCGTGTGTCGACATGTCTGAGGTAGAAGGCTCACCTAGAGAGGAGGGGGAGCGTATGAATGTGAGGTCTCCGTCGGCGGCGCCGACACCTGACTGGGTGGATTCGGACTCCAGTGTCGACTACGATGATGTAAAGTTACAGCCGAAAGTGGCTAAATGTATTCGATATATGATTATTGAAATAAAAGAAGTGTTGCATATCACAGAGGAACCCCCTGTCCCTGACACGAGGGTACACATGTATAAGGGAAAAAAGCCCGAGGTAACTTTTCCCTCCTCACATGAGTTGAACGAATTATGTGAAAAAGCTTGGGAATCTCCAGACAAAAAACTGCAGATTCCCAAAAGGATTCTTATGGCGTATCCTTTCCCGCCAACGGACAGGATACGGTGGGAATCATCCCCTAAGGTGGACAAAGCGTTGACACGCTTGTCAAAAAAGATAGCGCTGCCATCACAAGATACGGCTACCCACAAGGATCATGCAGGCCGCAAGCAGGAGATTACCTTGAAATCCATTTACACACATTCTGGTACATTACTCAGACCGGCAATTGCGTCGGCCTGGGTTTGTAGCGCGGTAGCAGCATGGACAGATTCCTTATCGGCGGAGATTTAGACCCTAGATAAGGATACCATTTTATTGACCCTAGGCCATATAAAGGATACTGTCTTATATATGAGGGATGCTCAAAGAGACATTAGTTTACTGGGTTCCAGAATAAACGCTATGTCAATCTCTGCTAGACGAGTCCTCTGGACCCGGCAGTGGACAGGTGATGCCGACTCAAAAAGACATATGGAGGTTTTACCTTACAAGGGGGAGGAATTGTTTGGGGAAGGTCTCTCGGACCTGGTCTCCACAGCTACGGCAGGTAAATCGAATCAAATTTTTTGCCTTATGTTCCCTCACAACCTAAGAAAGCGCCACATTATCAAATGCCGTCCTTTCGTTCAAATAAAAGCAAAAGAGTGCGTGGATCGTCCTTTCTTGCCAGAGGTAAGGGCAGAGGTAAAAAGCTGCACAGCACAGCTAGTTCCCAGGAACAGAAATCCTCCCCGGCCTCTGCAAAATCCACCGCATGACGCTGGGGCTCCGCTGGGGGAGTCCGCCCCAGTGGGGGCACGGCTCTGGTGGGGAATGGACGTACACAGTGGTACCGGTCCTCGTAGAATGTCCTGTATTCCTTAACGCGTTTCAACGCCAACAGGGCGTCTTTCTCAAAAGTCCATCCCCCACCAGAGCCGTGCACGGGAACCCAGATTGACGGCTGCGGCTCGGGCATCCCAGTCCGCAGCTTCCAACTTACACGGCTCCAGCTACAGCCGCCTCCACACTGCCTGGCAGCACGAGCGATAGACGGGCCGCTGGTCAGTGCACTTGGCCTGACCTTTGCCACCACTCCGGCTCCATCGGTGGTCGGTCTCCGTGCAGGGGGATACGGAGCTCTTGGATGCAGCAGCGTCTCGGTGAGGACGGCTGAGTCGGGTTCCCCGTGCACCGCAGCACCGCTCTCCATCCATCGCTGAGGCTCTGGTGTTTAACATCTCCCTGGCTAACGGGACAGCACCAGGGAGCAGGAATCGAAAGCTCATGCCCAGCGATAACAGGTACACATATTTCCATTCATTTCAACATTTGCTCATATTGCTCACATTGGCTGAATAACGCATCTCAACCCGGGTCACGGGCAGTAGCGGATCTTGCCACGGGCAAGCAGTACTTTTGCCCGGGGTGCCGCCTTCCGGAGGGCGCAGGGCGCCTTCCGGAGGGCGCCGCACCAGGGCAAGATCCGCTGCTGCAGTGTGTGCCCCCCGGCCCCCGCTGTCGCCCTGCTGCCGCTTGCCGCTGGGAAGGGAAACTAGACGCGTACGCGTCTAGTTTCCCTTCGTGGAGAGGTCCTTTACTGTGCGGTGCGCGATGACGTCATCGCGCACCGCACGGCCAAGGTCCTCTCCACGAAGGGAACTAGACGCTACGCGTCTAGTTTCTCTTCGTTGAAAGGACCTTTGATGTGCGGTGCGCGATGACGTCATCGCGCACCGCACATCATTCCAGTCTGTACAGGGGGCGTAAATGACCACGCCCCCTGTATGAAGCCACGCCCCCCAATGCCGCCCGGGGCGCCAGAAGCCCTGGAACCGGCCCTGGTCACGGGTAACAACCTGTGGGCACGCCACTGTGAGCTATTTATTTGGAATATACCCTGCAGTTGCACATCCCAGTGTGTATATATACTGTTCTCTGGCTAAACCTGAGACTCCCCGTGATAACATTGGCAATTGATCTCTCATTATATGTCTCCAAGTGCTCTAATCAAATACCAGGTGTTTTGGTATATCACATTGTTTATCAACATTATTGTAATGTTTTAACATTGTATCACACCCCCGGGAGGTTGTTGTATTGTATTTTATTTGTATTTTTATTAAATGTTTCTTATTACATGATTGTTAAGCGCCACTTGGTTTTCTTTGGTATTTTTGTATATAGTTTTGCTTACATAAGGGTTATGTTATAGTTCCATAAGGTTGGACTGATGCTACATTATTTTTTCATACTGTTAACTGTTTACTTGATACACAAGTTATACGGTGTGATTGGTGTGGCTGGTATGAATCTTGCCCTTGGATTAACAAAAATCCTTTCCTCGTACTGTCCATCTCCTCTGTGCACAGTTTCTCTAACTGAGGTCTGGAGGAGGGGCATAGAGGGAGGAGCCAGTGCACACCCAGACCTAAAGTCTTTCTTAAAGTGCCCATGTCTCCTGCGGAGCCCGTCTATCCCCATGGTCCTTACGGAGTCCCCAGCATCCTCTACGGACTACGAGAAAAAGATTTACCGGTAGGTTTAAAATCTTATTTTAGCATTATTTTGCACATGTACCAAATTTAATTACATACAGTAATAATGTAAATATTGTTAATTTTCTGCTGTTTTAGGATTGAATAAAAACCTAAACATTTTACAGCTTTACTGCAGCATTGTGGATTAACTGTAAAGTGAAACGGGCCATACACACTAGAAGATATTTTTCAAAGAACTAAAAGATAACGACGATTGTAAACGATATATCGTTCACATCGTCAAGTGCAGTGGTTCTCAAACTCGGCCCTCAGGACCCCACACAGTGCATGTTTTGCAGGTAACCCAGCAGGTACACAGGTGTATTAATTACTCACTGAAACATTTTAAAAGGTCCACAGGTGGAGCTAATTATTTCACTTGTGATTCTGTGAGGAGACCTACAAAACATGCACTGTGTGGGGTCCTGAGGACCGAGTTTGAGAACCTGTGGTCTAGTGTGTATGGCCCTCCAATCAACGATGCGCGCACCCGCGCTCGTTGATTGGAGGTTGGCCTGCGCGATGAGCGATGTGCACAATGTGACATTGCTCACCTCCCCTCCAGTGGCTCCCTCCCCTCCAGCGGCTTCATTCTAGCCGAGCCGCTGATGGGAGGTGCCTCCAACTGAATATAAAATTAATTATATTGGGTTCAATATTTGATATATATATATATATTGTAACAGGAGTCTTGCTAGAATGTGCTCTGCTACAAAAATTCCACCAGCGACCGACTTCGGGCTTGTGCAAAAAATAAGGTTTAAACCTAACGGTAAATCTTTTTCTCCTAGTCCGTAGAGGATGCTGGGGACTCCGTAAGGACCATGGGGTATAGACGGGCTCCGCAGGAGACATGAGCACTATAAAGAACTTTAGAATGGGTGTGCACTGGCTCCTCCCTCTATGCCCCTCCTCCAGACCTCAGTTAGTGAAACTGTGCCCAGAGGAGATGGACAATACAAGGAAAGGATTTTGTTAATCTAAGGGCAAGATTCATACCAACCCACACCATCCACACCGTATAACCTGGACTATACGCAACCAGTTAACAGTATGAACAAAACAGTATCAGCTAAAGACTGATCTCAACTGTAACATAACCCTTATGTAAGCAACAACTATATACAAGCCTTGCAGATTTTGTCCGCACTGGGACGGGAGCCCAGCATCCTCTACGGACTAGGAGAAAAAGATTTACCGGTAGGTTTAAAATCTTATTTTCTCT
Organism: Pseudophryne corroboree; assembly: GCF_028390025.1. Taxonomy (NCBI): domain Eukaryota; kingdom Metazoa; phylum Chordata; class Amphibia; order Anura; family Myobatrachidae; genus Pseudophryne; species Pseudophryne corroboree. The sequence goes on along the minus strand of NC_086447.1, from coordinate 644,250,894 downwards.
TACGTCCTAGAGGATGCTGGGGACTCCGTAAGGACCATGGGGTTTATACCAAAGCTCCGGACCGGGGCGGGAGAGTGCGGACGACTCTGCAGCACCGACTGAGCAAACGCAAGGTCCTCATCAGCCAGGGTATCAAACTTATAGAACTTTGCAAAAAAGTGTTTGAACCTGACCAGGTAGCTGCTCGGCAAAGCTGTAAAGCTGAGACGCCTCGGGCAGCCGCCCAAGTAGGGGCCACCTTCCTGGTGGAATGGGCCTTTACCGAATTTGGTAACGGCAATCCTGCCGTAGAATGAGCCTGCTGAATCGTGTTACAGATCCAGCGAGCAATAGTTTGCTTCGAAGCAGGAGCGCCAACTTTGTTGGCTGCATACAGAACAAACAGTGCTTCTGTTTTCCTAACCCGAGCCGTCCTGGCTACATAGATTTTTAAGGCCCTGACTACATCCAGGGACTTGGAATCCTCCAAGTCACCCGTAGCCACAGGCACCACAATAGGTTGGTTCATATGAAATGAAGAAACCACCTTAGGCAAAAATTGAGGACGAGTCCTCAACTCTGCTCTATCCACATGGAAAGTCAAATAGGGGTTCCTGTGAGACAAGGCCGCCAATTCGGACACCCGCCTTGCAGATGCCAAGGCCTACAACATGACCACCTTCCAAGTGAGAAATTTCAATTCAACAGTTTGAAGAGGTTCAAACCAGTGAGACTTCAGGAACCGTAACACCACGTTAAGGTCCCAAGGTGCCACTGGGGGCACAAAAGGAGGCTGGATCTGCAGCACTCCCTTTACAAAAGTCTGGACTTCTGGGAGAGAAGCCAATTCCTTCAGAAAGAAAATAGACAGGGTCGAAGTCTGTACCTTAATGGAGCCTAATTTTAGGCCCATATCTACTCCTGTCTGTAGAAAGTGGAGAAAACGGCCCAGATGGAAATCTTCCATAGGAGCATTCTTGGCTTCACACCAAGAAACATACTTCCTCCAGATACGGTGATAATGTTTTGCCGTCACCTCCTTCCTAGCCTTTATCAGAGTAGGGATGACTTCCTCCGGAATACCTTTCCCAGCTAGGATTCGGTGTTCAACCGCCATGCCGTCAAACGTAACCGCGGTAAGTCTTGGAACACGCAGGGCCCCTGTTGTAACAGGTTCTCCCTGAGAAGAAGAGGCCATGGATCTTCTGTGAGCATCTCCTGAAGATCTGAATACCAGGCCCTTCGAGGCCAATCTGGAACAATGAGTATTGTTTTCACTCTTTTTTTGTCTTATGATTCTCAATATTTTTGAGATGAGAGGAAGAGGGGGGAACACATAGACCGACTGAAACACCCAAGGTGTCACCAGGGCGTCCACCGCTACTGCCTGAGGGTCTCTTGACCTGGCACAATAGCTCCGAAGCTTCTTGTTGAGGCGTAACGCCATCATGTCTATGTGAGGAATTCCCCAAAGACTTGTTATCTCTGTAAAAACTTCTTGATGAAGTCCCTACTCTCCTGGATGGAGATCGTGTCTGCTGAGGAAGCCTGCTTCCCAGTTGTCCACTCCTGGAACGAAGGCCGCTAACAGAGCGCTTACATGATTTTCTGCCCAGCAAAGAATCCTCGTGGCTTCCGCCATTGCCACTCTGCTCCTTGTCCCGCCTTGGCAGTTTACATGAGCCACGGCTGTGACGTTATCCGATTGAATCAGAACCGGTAGGTCGCGAAGAAGATTCTCCGCTTGTCGTAGGCCGTTGTATATGGCCCTCAATTCCAGTACGTTGATGTGTAGACAAGCCTCCTGGCTTGACCACAGCCCTTGAAAATTTCTTTCTTGTGTGACTGCTCATCCTCGGAGGCTCGCGTCCGTGGTCACCAGAACCCAGTCTTGAATGCTGTACCTGCGACCCTCTAGAAGGTGAGCACTTTGCAGCCACCACAGGAGAGACACCCTGGCCCTGGGGGACAGGCTTATCTTCTGATGTATTAGTAGATGGGACCCGAACCACTTGTCCAGGAGGTCCCACTGAAATGTCCTTGCATGAAACCTGCCGAAGGGGATGGCCTCTTAAGGCTGCCACAATTTTCCCCAGAACTCGAGTGCATTGATGAACAGACACTCTTTTTGGTTTTAGCAAGTCTCTGACCATGTTCTGGAGGTCCTGGGCTTTTTCCATCGGGAGAAAAACCCTCTTCTGTTCCGTGTCCAGAATCATGCCTAGGAATGATAGTCGAGTCGTTGGAATCAATTGTGACTTTGGCAGATTGAGAATCCAACCGTGTTGTTGTAGCACTCTCAGGGAGAGTGACACGCTCTTCTGCAATTGATCTCTCGATCTTGCTTTTATCACGAGATCGTCCAAGTATGGGATAATTGTGACTCCCTGCCTGCGCAGGAGCACCATCATCTCAGCCATCACCTTGGTGAAAATCCTCGGGGCCGTGGAAAGCCCAAACGGCAACGTCTGAAACTGGTAATGACAGTCCTGTACAGCGAATTTCAGGTACGCCTGATGAGGAGGATATATGGGGACATGAAGGTATACATCCTTTATGTCGAGTGACACCATAAAATCCCCCCCTTCCAGACTGGAGATCACAGCCCGGATCGATTCCATCTTGAATTTGAACTTTTTCAAGTACAGGTTGAGGGATTTTAGATTTAAAATGGGTCTGACCGAGCCATCTGGCTTCGGGACCACGAACAGGGTCGAATAGTACCCTTTCCCCTGTTGGACTAGGGGAACCTTGACAATCACTTGCTGTTGACACAGCTTTTGAATTGCAGCTAACAGTACTTCCCTCTCTGGGGAAGAAGCTGGCAAGGCCGAATTGAAAAATCGGCGAGGGGGCACCTCTTCGAATTCCAGTTTGTATCCGTGGGATACAATATCCATCGCCCAAGGATCCACGTCTGACAGAACCCAGACCTGGCTGAAGAGTCGAAGACGTGCCCCCACCGGTGCGGACTCCCTCAGTGGAGCCCCAGCGTCATGCGGTGGATTTAGTAGAAGCCGGGGAGGACTTCTGCTCCTGGGAACTAGCCGAAGCAGGTGTTCTCTTCCCTCTACCCTTACCTCTGGCGAGGAAGGATGAGCCCCGACCTCTTCTGGACTTATGCGACCGAAAGGACTGCATCTGATATTGTGGAGTTTTCTTTTGCTGTGGGGGAACAAAAGGCAAAAAAGTAGATTTACCCGCGGTAGCTGTGGCAACCAGGTCCGCGAGACCTTCCCCAAATAAAACTTCACCTTTGTATGGTAAAACCTCCATATGCTTCTTTGAATCGGCATCACCCGTCCATTGGCGGGTCCACAGGGCTCACCTAGCAGAAATCATGGCGTTGGCTCTCGAACCTAGCAGCCCAACGTCTCTTTGAGCGTCTCTCATATATAAGAGTGCATCTTTAATGTGACCTAAGGTCAATAAAATGGTATCCCTGTCTAGGGTATCAAGGTCAGCTGACAAGGTATCTGTCCAAGCTGCAACAGCGCTACATACCAATGCCGATGCTATTGCCGGTCTGAGTAAAGTACCCGTATGCGTATAAATAGATTTTAAGGTAGTTTCCGGTCTATGATCAGCAGGATCCTTGAGGGCTGCCGTGTCTGGAGACGGTAGCACCACCTTCTTGAACAGGCGCGTTAAAGCCTTGTCCACCCTGGGTGAGGATTCCCAGCGTACCCTGTCCTGTGCTGGGAAAGGATACGCCATAAGAATCCTCTTGGGAATCTGCAGTTTTTTGTCTGGAGTTTCCCAAGCTTTTTCAAATAACTCATTCCGCTCATGAGATGAGGGAAAGGTTACCTCAGGTTTCTTTTCTTTATACATGCGCACCCTCGTGTCAGGGACAGAGGGGTCCTCTGTGATATGCAAAACATCTTTTATTGCAATAATCATATAATGAATACTTTTGGCCACCCTTGGGTGTAACCTCGCATCCTCGTAGTCGACACTGGAGTCAGAATCCGTGTCGGTATCAGTGTCTGCTATTTGGGATAGGGGACGCTTTTGAGACCCTGAAGGGCCCTGTGACACAGTCCAATCCGTGGTTGACTCCCTGCCCTTTCCCTGGACTCTGCTTTGTCCATTCTCTTATGTAATAAGTTCACATTTGCATTTAAAACATTCCACATGTCCACCCAATCATGAGTCGGCGTTGCCGACGGAGATACCACAATCATCTGCTCCACCTCCTCCTTAGATGAGCCTTCCGCTTCAGACATGCCGACACGCGTACCGACACCCCCCCACACACAGGGATATATCTAGAAGGAGACAGTTCCCCACCAAGGCCCTTAGGAGAGACAGAGAGAGAGTATGCCAGCACACCCAGCGCCAACTGACCCTGGAAACAGAATTCCCAGATAATAGCGTTTTTATATATATAAATCGTGTAATACACTCACTGCGCCTTACAAGTGCTCCCCCCCCCCCTCTTTTCAGCCCTGTGTCACCGTGTTCAGCAGGGGAGAGTCCGGGGAGCCAGCTTCTCTGCAGTGCTCTGTGGAGAAAATGGCGCTGGTTAGTGCTGAGGGACCAAGCTCCGCCCCCTCCAGCGGCGGGCTTCGGTCCCGCTCAATTTTATAAAACTGGCGGGGGATTTATACACTTACTGCCTCCGCAGCCTATATCCATATTGCCAGACTTAAAGGTTTATATTGCTGCCCAGGGCGCCCCCCCTGCGCCCTGCACCCATCAGTGCCTAGTAGTGTGTGTAATGTGTGGGCGCAATGGCGCGCAGCGTTACCGCTACGCGCTTACCTCAGGGAAGATCTGAAGTCTTCTGCCACCTGAGAAGTCTTCTTTTCTTCTTATACTCACCCGGCTTCAATCTTCCGGCTCTGTGAGGAGGACGGCGGCGCGGCTCTGGGAGGAACGGCGAGGGGAGACCTGTGTTCCGACTCCCTCTGGAGCTAATGGTGTCCAGTAGCCTAAGAAGCAGAGCCTATCACTTAAGTAGGTCTGCTTCTCTCTCCTCAGTCCCACGATGCAGGGAGCGAGCAGTGCTCCCTGAAAATAAAAAAACCTAACAAAATTATTTTTCCAGAGAAACTCAGGAGAGCTCCCCTGTAGTGCACCCAATCTCCTCTGGGCACAGGATCTAACTGAGGTCTGGAGGAGGGGCATAGAGGTAGGAGCCAGTGCACACCCATTCTAAAGTTCTTTCTAGTGCCCATGTCTCCTGCGGAGCCCGTCTATACCCCATGGTCCTTACGGAGTCCCCAGCATCCTCTAGGACATAAGAGAAACAACAAATACCTTTTTTTCAGGTTGCTCAAAAACAAAGATACACATAAAACAAAGATCACTGTCTCTAGTATAAACAACCAGGGAGGTTAGGCCCTGCCTCACTCCCTTTTACTTAATAAGGAACCCTTCAAGCCCCGGTGTCCTGACACTAGTGCCCCAGTGTTCCGGATCCCACTGTCCCTAGCAGACCTATCACCTGTGCACTAACTGCCGTCAGGAGCCCTGACTAATGGGAGAGACTCTGCTTTAAACCCAGAAGCCAGGTGCTGGCTGATGAAGCAGCTTCCTGAGCTAAGAAGCCTGTAAGACCTGGTCTGGGCCCAATGGATGGGAACCCGGTCCATCCACACGTCCCACCTACCCCCAGGACCCTGTGAGTAGCTTCCAGGTGGCAAAGTACCTCTCCTGCCAAATACCCTTTCCCTCAGCTTTCCTGGTTCAGAAAAGCGTTATGTGACATTGTCAAGGTTTCACATTTGCCGATTATTTTGGGCTGACAAATCTTTGGGACATAACTTGGGCCCATACACCGGGGTCCCAAGTGCCTCTCCCAAGTACACGCCTAAGACCCTTTTAACTGGCCTTGGAATCTATTTCCATTAAAGGTTGGTGGCACTGACTCCACTGTGCCACCTTCCCTTTCCCTCCACTTTGGCATAGTGGCCGAAGTGGTCGTTTTAATGGACAACTTCCTGTTGCCCACTAAACTTCCCCTCCTCTTCACCTTTCCACCTTTAGGGATGTTTCCCTTATCGGGCTCGGATTTACTGGCTACTGAGGAAGTCGCTTCATTCTTGTCTGTGTGTTTGTGACACATGACCTTAACCAACTCTGGACTGGGGAAGGTTTTTAAGTTCACTCTGGGCCTAGTAGTCACCCCGGCCCTCACTGGTCTTGGCCCATATGGACAATTCAACCTTTTATGGCCAAGCTCTTGGCACCAGTAACACCTAGTCTCTGCCCTGACTTTAATTGTTCTGAGGTCATGGTCCAACTTTGCCACCACCCTTTCCCTCAGAGTGAGGCATTGGTCCCGAGTCTCAGAAAGTCCTTTCATTTGTTGAACTTCTAGTGCTTCCTTCAGTCTTTCCAGCTTTGATAACATTTTCTTCATTAACGTGACTGCTTCGTCCTCTGATCTCCCATCTTTGACCCTAGTCACTGACTCCTGCTGTTCTCTGACTTGCACATAATCCATTTTGATTCTCTTGTCCAGGTCTCTTATTCGACTCCGTAGTTTAGGATTCTCCTTCACTATTTCTGTTAGCTGGCTATTACTTAGGTGCCAGCTTTTGGAACTCTCCCCTCAAATATTCCAGCTCTCGTGTCTCATATAGAGAACTCTCCCTGGGTAGAGCAACCTCAGAAACCTTTGCACCAAAATCAAACAAATTCAGTTTAAACAAAACATTTTTTTTTTTTTTTACCCAGTGGGATTGGTTTTAACCTCTACTCACAACACCCTTGGTCTGGTACTGATACCCACAACTTCAGCTTGGTCTGGAGCTTGCTGGTATTTGTGTCGCTACCTTGCGGCTGTTAAGTCCTCTGCCACGTGTGACATGACTAGCAGAAGGGTCCCTGTTCGGGCGCCATTTGTACCAGGAGTCTTGCTAGAATGTGCTCTAATACAAAAATTCCACCAGTGACCGACTCCAGGCTTGTGCAAAAACAACAAATACCTTTTATTCAGGTTGCTCAAAATCAAAGATACAGATGTATCCACATAGCTGAAGGGTTTATGCTAATAAGTTATGTTGTGACTAGGCACAGAAAACTACTCAAGATAACGGTGGATACATCTGTACACATAAAACAAAGATCACTGTCTCTAGTATAAACCAGGGAGGTTAGGCCCTGCCTCACTCCCTTTTACTTAATAAGGAACCCTTCAGGCGTCCTCACACTAGTGTCCCAGTCTTCCGGATCCCACTGTCCCTAGCAGACCTGTCACCTGGGCACTAACTGCTGTCAGGTGCCCTGACTAATGGGAGAGACTCTGCTTTAAACCCAGCAGCCAGGTGCTGGCTGATGAAGCAGCTTCTTGGGTTAAGAAGCCTATAAGACCTGTTCTGGGCCCAATGGATGGGAACCTGGTCCATCCACACTTCCCACCTACCCCCAGGACCCTGTGAGTAGCTTCCAGGTGGCAAAGTACCTCTCCTGCCGCAATATATATATATATATATATATATATATATTTCTCTGACGTCCTAGTGGATGCTGGGAACTCCTTAAGGACCATGGGGAATAGACGGGCTCCGCAGGAGACTGGGCACTCTAAAAGAAAGATTAGGTACTATCTGGTGTGCACTGGCTCCTCCCTCTATGCCCCTCCTCCAGACCTCAGTTAGAATCTGTGCCCGGCCAGAGCTGGGTGCTCCTAGTGGGCTCTCCTGAGCTTGCTAGAAAGAAAGATGAAATCGGCGGCAGAAGACTTCGGTCTTCATTAAGGTAGCGCACAGCACTGCAGCTGTGCGCCATTGCTCCCACAGCACACCGCAACACTCCGGTCACTGTAGGGTGCAGGGCGCTGGGGGGGGGGGGCGCCCTGGGCAGCAATTATATTACCTTTTGGCTAAATATACACATAATACAGTCACCTAACTGTATATGTGTAAAAACCCCCGCCATTAAGTTAAAGAAAACGCGGGACAGAAGCCCGCCGCTGAGGGGGCGGGGCCTTCTTCCTCAGCACACCAGTGCCATTTTCCCTTCACAGCTCGCTGGAAGCACGCTCCCCAGGCTCTCCCCTGCAGTATCCAGGTACAAGACGGGTTAAAAAGAGAGGGGGGGGCACATAAATTTAGGCGTAAAATCGATAAAAACAAGCAGCTATTGGGAAAATCACTTATTAGCAGTGTAAATCCCTGTGTTATATAGCGCTGTGGTGTGTGCTGGCATACTCTCTCTCTGTCTCCCCAAAGGACTTTGTGGGGTCCTGTCCTCAGTCTGAGCATTCCCTGTGTGTGTGCGGTGTGTCGGTACGGCTGTGTCGACATGTTTGATGAGGAGGGTTACGTGGAGGCGGAGCAGGGGCAGGTACATGTGGTGTCGCCCCCGACGGGGCCGACACCTGATTGGATGGATATGTGGAAGGTCTTAACCGACAGTGTCAACTCCTTACATAAAAGGTTTGATGACGCAGCAGCCTTGGGACAGCCGGGGTCTCAGCCCGCGCCTGCCCAGGCGACTCAGAAGCCGTCAGGGGCTCATAAACGCCCGCTAGCTCTGATGGTAGACACAGATGTCGACACGGAGTCTGACTCCAGTGTGGATGAGGATGAGACAAATGTACAGTCTACAAAAGCCATCCGATGCATGATTACTGCAATGAAAGATGTATTGCACATTTCTGATATTAACCCGGTTACCACCAAAAGGGGTATTATGTTTGGGGAGAAAAAGCAGCCAGTGACTTTTCCCCCATCTGATGAATTAAATGATTTGTGTGAAGAAGCGTGGAGTTCCCCTGATAAGAAACTAGTGATTTCTAAGAGGTTACTGATGGCGTACCCTTTCCCGCCAACGGATAGGTTACGTTGGGAAACATCCCCTAGGGTGGACAAGGCGCTAACACGCTTATCTAAAAGGGTGGCACTGCCGTCTCAGGATACGGCCGCCCTAAAGGATCCTGCGGATAGAAAGCAGGAAGCTATCCTGAAGTCTGTGTATACACACTCTGGTACTCTACTGAGACCTGCTATTGCTTCAGCCTGGATGTGTAGTGCTGCAGCAGCATGGACTGATACCCTGTCAGACAACATTGATTCTCTCGACAGGGATACTATTTTGCTAACCATTGAACATATAAAAGACGTCATCTTATATATGCGGGATTCACAGAGGGACATTTGCCTGCTGGCATCTAGAATTAATGCAATGTCCATTTCTGCCAGGAGAGTATTATGGACTCGGCAGTGGACAGGTGATGCAGATTCTAAAAAACACATGGAGGTTTTGCCTTATAAGGGTGAGGAACTATTTGGGGACGGTCTCTCGGACCTCGTATCCACAGCAACTGCTGGGAAGTCGACTTTTTTGCCTCAGGTTCCCTCACAGCCTAAGAAAGCACCGTATTATCAAATGCAGTCCTTTCGGCCACAGAAAGGCAAGCGGGTCAGAGGAGCATCCTTTCTGGCCAGAGGCAAGGGTACAGGAAGGAAGCTGCACCAGGCAGCCAGTTCCCAGGAACAAAAATCCTCCCCTGCTTCCACTAAGTCCACCGCATGACGTTGGGGCTCCACAGGCGGAGCCAGGTGCGGTGGTTGCGCGTCTCCGTAACTTCAGCAACCAGTGGGTTCGCTCACAGGTGGATCTATGGGTTGTACAAATTGTATCTCAGGGATACAAGCTGGAGTTCGAGGCGACTCCCCCTCGCCGTTACCTCAAATCAGCCTTGCCAGCTGCTCCCAGGGAAAGGGAGGTAGTACTGGCGGCAATTCACAAGCTGTACCTCCAGCAGGTGATAATCAAGGTCCCCCTCCTTCAACAAGGTAGGGGTTACTATTCCACAATGTTTGTGGTACCGAAACCGGACGGTTCGGTGAGACCCATCCTGAATTTAAAATCCTTGAACACTTATATAAGGAAGTTCAAGTTCAAAATGGAATCGCTCAGGGCGGTTATTGCAAGCCTGGAAGAGGGGGATTTTATGGTGTCGCTGGACATCAAGAATGCTTACTTGCATGTCCCTATTTACCCACCTCACCAGGAGTTCCTCAGATTTGTGGTACAGGACTGTCATTACCAATTCCAAACGTTGCCGTTTTGTCTCTCCACGGCTCCGAAAATATTTACCAAGGTAATGGCCGAAATGATGATACTCCTTCGAAGAAAGGGAGTTATAATTATCCCGTACTTGGACGATCTCCTCATAAAGGCGAGGTCCAAAGAGCAGTTGTTGGTCAGCGTAGCACTCTCTCAGGAAGTGTTGCAACAGCACGGCTGGATTCTGAATATCCCAAAGTCGCAGCTGATCCCTACGACGCGTCTGCTTTTCCTGGGAATGATTCTGGACACAGAACAGAAGAAGGTGTTTCTCCCGGAGGAGAAGGCCCAGGAATTGTCATCTCTGGTCAGGGACCTCCTGAAACCAAAACAGGTGTCGGTGCATCACTGCACGCGAGTCCTGGGAAAGATGGTGGCTTCTTACGAAGCAATTCCCTTCGGCAGGTTCCACGCAAGGATCTTTCAGTGGGATCTGTTGGACAAATGGTCCAGATCGCATCTTCAGATGCATCGGTTGATCACCCTGTCCCCAAGGGCCAGGGTGTCTCTGCTGTGGTGGCTGCAGAGTGCTCATCTTCTCGAGGGACGCAGGTTCGGCATACAGGACTGGATCCTGGTGACCACGGATGCAAGCCTCCGAGGATTGGGGGCAGTCACTCAGGGAAGAAACTTCCAGGGACAGTGGTCAAGTCTGGAGACTTCTCTACACATAAATATATTGGAACTAAGGGCCATCTACAACGCCCTGAGTCAAGCAGAGCCCCTGCTTCAAAACCAATCTGTACTGATTCAGTCAGACAACATCACGGCGGTCGCCCATGTAAACCGCCAGGGCGGCACAAGAAGTAGGATGGCAATGGCAGAAGCCACAAGGATTCTTCGATGGGCGGAGAATCACGTGCTAGCACTGTCAGCAGTGTTCATTCCGGGAGTGGACAACTGGGAAGCAGACTTCCTCAGCAGGCACGACCTCCACCCGGGAGAGTGGGGACTTCATCCAGAAGTCTTCACACAGATTGTAAATCGTTGGGAACTGCCACAGGTGGACATGATGGCGTCCCGCCTCAACAAAAAGCTGAAAAAATATTGCGCCAGGTCACGGGACCCTCAGGCGATAGCTGTGGACGCACTAGTGACACCGTGGGTGTACCAGTCGGTTTATGTGTTCCCTCCTCTTCCTCTCATACCCAAGGTACTGAGGATAGTAAGAAAGAGAGGAGTAAGAACTATACTCATCGTTCCGGATTGGCCAAGAAGAACTTGGTACCCAGAACTACAAGAAATGATCTCAGAGGACCCATGGCCTCTGCCTCTCAGACAGGACCTGTTACAGCAGGGGCCCTGTCTGTTCCAAGACTTACCGCGGCTGCGTTTGACGGCATGGCGGTTGAACGCCAGATCCTAGCGGGAAAGTGCATTCCGGATGAAGTGATTCCTACGCTGAAAAAGGCTAGGAAAGACGTGACAGCAAAACATTATCACCGTATATGGCGAAAATATGTTGCTTGGTGTGAGGCCAGGAAGGCCCCTACAGAGGAATTCCAGCTGGGTCGATTCCTGCACTTCCTACAGTCAGGAGTGACTATGGGCCTAAAATTAGGATCCATAAAGGTCCAGATTTCGGCCCTATCTATTTTCTTTCAAAAAGAACTGGCTTCACTGCCTGAAGTTCAGACGTTTGTTAAGGGAGTGCTGCATATTCAGCCTCCTTTTGTGCCTCCAGTGGCACCTTGGGATCTTAACGTTGTGTTGGATTTCCTGAAATCACACTGGTTTGAGCCACTTAAGACCGTGGAGCTAAAGTATCTCCCGTGGAAGGTGGTCATGCTGTTGGCCTTGGCTTCAGCTAGGCGTGTGTCAGAATTGGCGGCTTTGTCATGTAAAAGCCCGTATCTGATCTTCCATATGGACAGGGCAGAATTGAATACTCGTCCCCAATTTCTCCCAAAGGTGGTATCAGCGTTTCATTTGAACCAACCTATTGTGGTGCCTGCGGCTACTCGGGACTTGGAGGCTTCCAAGTTGCTGGATGTAGTCAGGGCTTTGAAAATCTATGTAGCCAGGACGGCTGGAGTCAGGAAAACTGACTCGCTGTTTATCCTGTATGCACCCAACAAACTGGGTGCTCCGGCTTCAAAGCAAACTATTGCGCGCTGGATCTGTAACACGATTCAGCAAGCTCATTCTGCGGCAGGGTTACCGTATCCTAAATCAGTAAAAGCCCATTCCACAAGGAAGGTGGGCTCTTCTTGGGCGGCTGCCCGAGGGGTCTCGGCTTTACAGCTTTGCCGAGCTGCTACTTGGTCGGGTTCAAACACATTTGCTAAGTTCTACAAGTTTGATACCCTGGCTGAGGAGGACCTTGCCTTTGCTCATTCGGTGCTGCAGAGTCATCCGCACTCTCCCGCCCGTTTGGGAGCTTTGGTATAATCCCCATGGTCCTTACGGAGTTCCCAGCATCCACTAGGACGTCAGAGAAAATAAGAATTTACTCACCGGTAATTCTATTTCTCGTAGTCCGTAGTGGATGCTGGGCGCCCGTCCCAAGTGCGGACTCTCTGCAATACATGTATATTGTTATTGCTTAACTAAAGGGTTATTGTTATGAGCCATCTGTTACTGAGGCTCAGTTGTTGTTCATACTGTTAACTGGGTATGGTTATCACAAGTTGTACAGTGTGATTGGTGTGGCTGGTATGAGTCTTAACCTGGATTCCAAATCCTTTCCTTGTTGTGTCAGCTCTTCCGGGCACAGTTTCCTTAACTGAGGTCTGGAGGAGGGGCATAGAGGGAGGAGCCAGTGCACACCAGATAGTACCTAATCTTTCTTTTAGAGTGCCCAGTCTCCTGCGGAGCCCGTCTATTCCCCATGGTCCTTACGGAGTTCCCAGCATCCACTACGGACTACGAGAAATAGAATTACCGGTGAGTAAATTCTTATTATATTATATATATATATATATATATATATATATACACACACACACATACTAGGTGATTCATCGCACCCTACAGGCGCTCTTCACACCGTCGCAAGGGGCTACGCCCCCTTAACCGTTGCACACCCACTGCACTGCACAGCACTATCACGTTTTACATTGGGCCTAATTTAGACCTGATCGTAGCCCTGCAAAATGTTGCAGGGCTATGATCAGGCACACTGACATGTGGGGGGACGCCCAGCACAGAGCTAGTCGCACAACAGCGATGCTTTGGCACTTCAGGAGTAGCTCCCAGCCGGCGCAGCTTTTGAGTGCTGGCCAGGAGCTACTCGTCGCTGCCCGGGTCGCAGCGGCTGTGTGTGATGTCACACAGCCGCTGCAGCCCGCCCCCTGCACGGTGCAGCCACGCCTGTGTTGGCCGGACCACGCCCACAAAATGGCGGCCAAATGCCGCCGTGCCGCCCCCTCCCACCCAGCGAACGCCTCAGCCTGTCAATCAGGCAGAGGCGATCGCTAGGCAATGGCAACCGTCGGCTGTCAGCCATGCACCGGCGCACTGTGACATCACGCACAGAGGAGACTCCGGGGCTCAGAGAGTATGCGGCGCAGGGAGGGCTATGAAAGCCTTCCGCTGCTGCGCTTTCATACACATCTATGCCGGTGGCAGCAGTAGCTTTTGTCCCACCTGCGCCATGGAGTGGGGATTGTTGATGCCAGAGGGGGCAGGCGGACTGGCAGCAGGACATAGGATGCTGCAGTAAAAGGCTTTTTTGTTTTCCTTATCTACAGCGCAGAGACTTGCTGCAGATTCAGTGGCATACCCTCCAGCTGTACCTTTTTGGCAGGTACAGTACTTTTTTTTATGGTCTGTTCCGATTTTTGGCTCTCCAAACGTCCATTGAAAGTATAGGGAAAGGGGCGTGGCTACGCCACTTTACCCGTGACCACGCCCCTTTTCAAATTTGTAGCGATTTTTATGTGTAAATTGTTGGAGGGTATATTGCTGCAGATGCGGTGGGCCTGTTTTGGAGTGTGGACATGGAGCTGCAGCAATCCTGCTCTGGGAACACACAGCAGCCACAGGACAGAGCCTCCCATTGGATGTAACCTGTGTGGGAGGGCGTCTGTGGACTGGGTGTGATAGACCTGCTGCCAACCCAATGAGTGCTCCTAGCCAAGCCCAGCGTTAGACACACAGTTACAGAGTCACAGATCTGGGCTATTATATAGGAGATATTTATATATTATTTTATTTAGATATATATATATATATATATATACCCAACTCGAACAGCCGGTACTCCACAGGATACTTCAATAACTTGCCAGGGTGCGCTCCAGAGGCTTGCCAACCTCAGACATACTCTCCCAACAACAGAGTCACTCCTGGACTGCAATCTCAGTGAAAAATCAAGGTGCTTTATTCTTCAACGTTTCGGGGTACTGCCCCCCGTCATCAGGACACACATAATGTGTGTCCTGATGACGGGGGGCAGTACCCCGAAACGTTGAAGAATAAAGCACCTTGATTTTTCACTGAGATTGCAGTCCAGGAGTGACTCTGTTGCTGGGAGAGTATATATATATATATATATATATATATATATATATAAATTATATTGAACCCATTATAATTAATTATATATTAAGTTGGTGGCACTGTGGTTTGGTGGCACAGTGGGTTTATAACTTCATTGGTTGGGCAGTGGACAGAGACGTTGAGCGGTCAGCAGCTTCCGTCAGCGGCTCAGCCAGGTGCAGCACTCCTAGTGGCTTGAATACAGGACAACAGCAGGGCATGCATGTAGACGTTTCAATGCCTTTATTGCGGCATTGTCACCAGGCCTTTTATGCCGCAATAAAGGCATTGAAACGTTGTTCACACCTATGCCCTGCTGTTGTCCTTTATTCAAGCCGCTAGGAGTGTCACACCTTTGGACTTTATATGAATATTATTTGTGGAGGCACCTGGCGCAGTAATGCGGTCTTAATGGGAGAGCTGGGCACTCTGGTCTGTGTATATATATATATATATATATATATATATATCATTGAACCCATTATAAGGAATTCTTTATTAAGTTGGTGGCCCAGTGGAAATTGGTGGGGCAGTGGGTGAAAAAAATTAATTGGTTCCCCCTTCTACAGCCCTGCCCACATACCCAGAAATGCCTCCCCAACATTAAAATATGTAAAAAAGGTGCCAATTCCAAAGATATCTTTCAAATTGTTTAAAAAATTGCTTAGTGTGTATACTCAATTTTGTTTGTCAGGGCTCTGGGAAGTTCAATGGAAATTGCTCATCTTCCACATTGTTCATCTTTCACATTGGTCATGTCTTCTAGTGTGTAGGGCCCTTTACAATCATTTAAGTAGACTACACAATGCCAATCTCTTTAGTGAATAGGGTCCGCTCTATAAGGTCAGTCAAGCACTCACATTCATGTATCATACATGTAAAGTAGCAACTGGCTTTGTGACTCTAGTTGATGTCAGATGTTGTTTTCATACCCTTGTTATTGCTGTGGAATATATTTATTTGGTTGTTGATTGTCACGGATTGTATCCCCTTATGATGTGGCACTTGACTTGATGTCAACTGATATCTACAGCATGTGAGATTTGCTGGGAACGATTTTAATATATTGCTATTGGATGTAACCAAAGAAATCTGTCAGGGTATGAGATTAAAATGATATTGCTCAGCTTGGCAGTCTGCAATAAACTCGTAAGGAAATTGCAGTAATTCTCAAGAAATATTTGATACAGGAATTGATAACCGTTATGATTTAAAATGTCACCAAACTGTCCTAAAAACAATACAACAGATTAAACAGAGCTCCTGCTTTGAAAGTGTTAATCCCCGCTTTTAGAGATCATCAGAGGCGGTATACTGACTCCTGCGGCAGCATAATATCTCCCTGGTGAGGGAGGTTTGCTTGTGGAGCTGGGGGTCGCCACTAGGCAGCCTCACGGGTTGCGGCCTACCTTTCTGTGTGGAGACTCAAGTTTCCCGAGGTCCCGCATCAGAGGAGCAGTGTCAACGGAGCTCCACTTCCTGCCCGGAGAACACCCGCCCACCGGAGACCTCGTGCCACACACCGCTGCTCTCCTCCTCCATTCCTGCTGAGACAGCATCAGGCGGCCAGTCTTGTCCTGGATGGCGGGGATCACTGTGCACGGCGCGGGTGCGCACCCTAGCAGTCTTCTCACTGGGGCTGTACAGAACCGGCGCTCTCCACCAGCGGCTTTCAGTGTGAGGGGGGGATTCATCTGCCACAGGTCTGTGGGTCCTCATACTGCCGGCTCCTGCCTCTCCATATCATAGTATGTTACCCCTGCAACCAGCCACTGATTGCTGGAACCTCCTAGGATCTGCTGTCCTGTCACTACATAGCCCTGGTTTGTTACAGCTAGAGTTTGGCTTTACTACTGCTCTGTTCTGCAGGCTCCACACAGCCCAGTACCATATGAACTTACATGACATTTCCCATTTCCACTCTGTGCTGAGCCTCTGAAGACCGGCTTGTTATTTGTTTCACCCCCCTAATAGTGCTTAACATTGCATATTAATCCTATATTCTGGGATTTTACTAACCTGCATTTGCTCGGATATCAACCACCACCTCTGTTGACATAATGTGAGTGCTCCCGGCTGACTATGCAGACTCAGTAGCGGGGGAATGTGTCCTTCGTCATCCTTTTAGGCAATGGTGTTGTCTTTTAAAATGGCCTTTTCATCCATTCTCTTCTAATGGCCAGAGGCAAGAAAAATGTACAGGGTAAGACCTCCCATCCAGCACATGTTAATACCTCCCAATCGAATCTCCGGTCCTACTTATCTGTATCACAAGTTGCGGACTCTCCTCCTGCTGCGCCTGAGACTACATCCAGTACACCAAAAATGGCACATTCTTCCCCATCTGGAGATCTGCAAGCTCAAATGTCCCAGCTATGAGGGGAGATCAGGGAAATTTTGACACATGTCCGTACTCCCCCTTCTAAACAAGACAATGCAAGCATTCGAATGCCGCTTACAAGACTCTCTTCAGACACAGATCTCATCTGTACAATCTGATATTAAGCATCTGGGAGCTAGAATCGTCTCTCTGGAAGAAGAGAAAGATTCAGTAGAAGACCAACTACTGCATCTCCGTGACATGGTCTCGCAACAGGGTTCGGAAATGAGAATTATGCTGAATAAATTAGACAACCTGGATAACAGAGGCAGCGAAATAATATTAGAATCCACGGCCTTCCAGAAGCGGTTCCTCCATCTGGCCTCATTGACGCTCTAAACAAAATATTTGGAGAGATTTTAGGCCTGGATCCCAAGGTTCAGAACCCTAAAATGAAGTCCAAGGGAGGAGACCCTCTTCAGACATTAGACACCACTTGATTAGACAATGGACTAAATATTTGTTTGGGTTAAGATTTTGTCAATTCCACACTGTTTCTATATATCTACAGGTCAGTGTTTTGCATTGGTTTTTTTTTCCCCCTTACAGTTGACGGATTGATCCACCATGTGGCCTACCTGACTGTTTACACATGTAATGTATGCTATACACCCCTTACTTTGAATTTTAGAATTTACTTAGTTTCACATAGTGTTTGGTAACAGTTGAATGATTTTCATTCTTCACTCTCAGGTATTGCTGCTCTAGTATGACCGCTTACTGATTGTTTGCCTTCACACCTAGAGCCCTCTTATTACTTATTCATTTCAAGTACTTCGCGCCTCTAATTTTATTTTATTTTTTCTTCCTCTGATTTTTTTACTTGAAAAGCCTTATATTGTTATTGTTCCAGTTCCATACCGACAACACCGATTGTCTTAGGTTTTTATATTGTGGTTAGAATAATTTTGCCTTTTAGGATGGCGGGGATGCGACCCCCTAGTATACCCCCTACCGTCATGTTTTTCCCGAGACAGAGGCACTCCTGCGGTCCCTTTCTTGTCCGAATGCGGTTTCCTATTCTTCTAATTGATTTATTGTGCTGCTTGTTTACGTTTTTGTTTTCAGGCGTATCTCTCTCTTCTTTCTCCTTTTTTCTTTGTCGGTTTTTCTCTTTCTACTCTCACTACCTGATCCGAGGTAATTATTTACTGATGTTCTCTAACTACTTTGACAAATGGTTTCTACACTTAGGATTATCTCAGTAAATGCCAGGGGACTGAATGTCCCTGAGCACTTCGCTCATTTCACGCAGAGAAGGCAGACATAGTCCTAGTTCTGGAAACCCACTTTTGACACTCCCCCTCCACACCTCATTTTAGGAATGGGTTCTTCCCTACTTCATATTATTGTAATTATTCCCAATCGAAATCTAAAGCAGTGGCTATCCTTTTTGCTAAACACATACCCGATACCAATGTATTGGTACATAGATTGCCTTTTACTTCTATGCTGCATTTTTAACACACGACTTTTACAATTGTGAATATCTATGCACCAAACCACGGCCAACCAGTATTTCTTGAAAATATTCTGGCCAAGACTGACTTGCACAAACAGGGGATTCTGATAGTGATTTTAAGTGGACTTTAGATCACAATTTAGACGTTTCCTCTAGGTCCCCGATGGTTCCTAATTGTTTATCGAGGAAGGCGAGACGCTTACTCCATACTCATCAGCTGTCCGATGTCTGGCGAATACTCCACCCATCAGACCGAGATTTTACTTTTTATTCGACCCCTCACCACTCCTATTCTAGATTAGATTATATCTTGCTTGGTCATAGACACCTACCCATGGTTAAGGCTGCATCCATAGGCCCAATGACATAGTCTGACCATGCCCCAGTTCGATTAGATCTATCTATTGGGCCCCTCATCTCCCAACGTCGTCCCTGGCGTTTTAATGAATCCTTACTACATGACCCTTATTGTACCGCCCAGCTTGAGGATGCTAAAGATATGTATATTGAGTGCAATTCCTTCCCTGAGGTTTCTAACCTGACAATTTGGGAGGCTAATAAATGTGTGATTCGTGGAAAATGCATCCAATTGGGCACCTATCTAAAAAAACAATGACTGGGGCAAATTGAAGGACTTTTACAGAAAATTCAAATGCTAGAAAACCACCCGAAAGGCCTGTCTCTCTTCTGATACCTTTGTTGAGCTGGTTGCATCATTAAATAAATTACTTTTGGACAGAGTTACATTTTCCTTTAGGAAGTGTCGCAATAAATACTACCGCTGGGGAAACAAACCGGATAAAATGCTGGCTAGGGTGCTATGTTCCCAAAGAGTGCTCTCGTTTGTCCCCCTCATAAAGAATGAACAAGGATGTATTTTCCACGATACAGATAAAATTGCAGAGACATTCTGTTAGTATTATTCTTCCTTATACAATCGACCCTCACCTGACTCCTATCCTATTCTTAGTGAGAAGCTCTGTAATATAAAAACTTATCTCACGAGAATTGGCTTCCCTCAACTCACGGAAGATGACAATGAAGAATTAGAAATGCCCTTTACCTTCCTAGAGCTAGATGATGCCATAAAATCCACTCCTTCCGGTAAGATTCCTGGCCCTGATGGTTTCACCATCAATTACTATAAGGCAGTGATTTTCAACCTTTGTAAACTTGTGGCACACTAAACAACATTTGAAAATTGCCAAGGCACACCATCAGTTTTCTTAATCAATATAATATAAATATATAACAAATATAAACAGTAATAAAACAGTTGGACCCCGCAGAAATAAAATAAATAGCTTCACCCCCACTATAAAAAAAAATACATTGGCTCCCGTAGAAATAAAACATAGTAATTCCACACACTGTCCCCACATATTAATGGCACACACTGTCCCCACATATAAAAAGCACACACTGTCCCCACACAGTAATTCTACACACTGTCCCCACATAGATAATAATTCCACACACTGTCCCCACATATTAATGGCACACACTGTCCCCACATATTAATGGCACACACTGTCCCCACATATTAATGGCACACACTGTCCCCACATATTAATGGCACACACTGTCCCCACATATTAATGGCACACACTGTCCCCACATAGTAATGGCACACACTGTCCCCACATATTAATGGCACACACTGTCCCCACATAGTAATGGCACACACTGTCCCCACATATTAATGGCACACACTGTCCCCACATATTAATGGCACACACTGTCCCCACATAGTAATTCCACACACTGTCCCCACATAGTAATTCCGCACACTGTCCCCACATAGTAATTCCACACACTGTCCCCACACAGTAATTCCGCACACTGTCCCCACATAGTAATTCCGCACACTGTCCCCACATAGTAATTCCTCACACTGTCCCCACATAGTAATTCCGCACACTGTCCCCACATGGTAATTCCACCCCCCCCAGGTAAAAAAAAAACCCACTGGCTCCAACCTCAGTATACAGCTTTACAGCATTGTACACAGTACACAGCCTTTACAGTACACAGCCTTAGCATTGGGGCAGTGAGAAGCAGCACAGAGCGTTCCCTCCCTGCATCGCGTCGGAGCAGAGCACACCATGGAGAAGCGCTGGACGGGCGGGGGACGGCGATACCACGTGGAACGGGTGACCTATGAGTCATGCGGCGGTGCATCACTGCAATAGGTCACGGCCGGCCCACGGAGGTTCTCTGCGCTGCCCAAGCCTGATATCAGTTACTGCTGCAGGTATTAGTGGTGTGGCAGGCATCTCTGGCGGGCGGGTAGCGGCGGCACACCTGAGGACTGCCTGCGGCACACTAGTGTGCCGCGGCACAGCAGTTGAAAAACCCTGCTATAAGGCCTTTAAACACAAATTGACTCCTCTTCTCCTGGAAGCATGCAACACAGTCTCAGATAATAACCCTTTTTCTAGGTAATCTCTCGAAGCCCATATCACAATCATCCTTAAAAAGGTGGTAAGGACCCCTCCCTGTGTCCCAGCTACCGACCTATCTCCCTTCTCAATGTTGACGTTAAACTCTTTGCTAAACTCCTTGCAAATAGCCTAAAACACCTCCCGCCCTCTCTTATACACAACGACCAAGTGGGGTTTGTCCCAGGTCGAGAGGCAAAGGACAATACTTCTAAGATCATAGCCCTTATCCATTATATGTCCTCAACAGGCTCTCCAGCAATTCTACTATCTACTGATGCAGAAAATGCGTTAGACAGAATTGACTGGGGTTTTATGTCTGGAATATTGAGACACATGGGACTGGGTCCAGCCTGCCGGCAACGCATTTTAGCACTTTATGGTTCTCCCACCGCTAGACTTTTGATTAACGGCTCCTTGTCCAACTCGTTCGACATAATGGAACTAAGCAGGGGTGTCCCTTATCCCCTTTAATCTTTATCCTTTGTATGGAGGCTCTTGCTTGGGCGATCAGGCTTAACCCGAATATTTCCGGGATTAAATTGCAGGATAACAAATATAAACTCGCCCTTTTCGTAGATGATTTACTGGCTACAATCACAAACCCTATAGTCTCCCTCCCTAATTTAGTTTGTGAGTTTAAGACCTTCGGTGACCTTTCCAATTTTAAAATAAATTACTCTAAATCAGTAGTCCTGAATATCATGGCACCGCCCGCTATAGTGTCAGGTCTTAAAGCTGCGTTTCCCTTTTCACGTCTTTTCGACCTTAATTTTACCCCACTGTTAACTAGGTTGCGTGCCGATCTCCAGTCCTGGAATTCTAGATCATTTTCTTGCCTTGGCAGACTAGGAATCCTTAAAATGAATTCTCTCCTGAAAATCTTGTATTTATTACAGACTTTACCGATTAAAATCCCTCTTAAATGGTTCTGTGAACTCCAAACGTTATTTAGAGAATTAATTTGGGGAGGTAAAAGACCCCGCCTGAGATTCGGCATTATGGCTAGACAGAAAGATAGAGGCGGTTTACGCCTTCCTAATATTCAAGGATATCATCAGGCCTGTCTCTTACATAGGATCCTGATGTGGTCCAGAGCTGATCCATCCTAACAATGGGTACAGATAGAGAGCCATGCATTATCAATCTCCATTGCCGTCGCCCCATCGTTACATACCCTTCCTAACATTTCCCACGCCACTGTGGGCCCCACCTTAACTTGCTGGAAAGCAATTAGGAAATCCCCTTCTGTTTTCTCACTGGCTTCCTCGTACATGTCCTTTCTATTCAATAAATGATTCCCCCTGGTATCAATACTAATACCTTCCAATCTTGGTATGACTTGGGACTTTGCTGGGTCGGACAGCTGATGAGTGGGGGGTGGGATCATCTCCTTTTCAGATTTACAAGAGAAATTGAATTTACTACCAACAGACTTTTGGCGATATTTACAAGTACAACATTTCTTGCTATCTCACGGTCCTCAAGAACTAAGTCCCTGGCCCTTACACCTTTCGAACGTCTCTGTGATAGCCCGTCTATTCCATCCCACTCCATTTCCACGATTTACAATCTTTTACTAGAAGACTCCAGCCCCACTCCTCCCAGAGCGAAAAACATTTGGGTGAAAATATTTAAATTAGCTCATGTCTGCTCTCCCAGTACGTTAGTGGTGGAGAATCAATACAAATTGATTTCTCGGTGGTATAGATGTCCAGATACTCTTTCTAAGATGGGTCTTAGAGTCCCTAATAAATGTTGGCACTGCTCTAATGCCCCAGGGAACCCGCTCCACATTTGGTAGTTATGTCCCATACTCCATCCATACTGGAAGGAAGTTCTTTCTCTCTCTGCCGAAAGGGAGGAGGGAGTGCCCCTGTTTTGACTGTTTCATTAGTTGTCTAGATCCATCTCGAGTTATAAGCATTCCTTATTGTGTCATCTAAACAATGCTGCTAAATCAGTGATTCCTGTGCGTTGGCGTTCCTCCTCTCCTCCAACAGTCAGGGATTGGTTGAACAGAGTGGAACTTTACATGGATTTAGATGATATAATGACGTCTGGCGATGGGGGTTATTCATCCTTCAGAGACACATGGTTTCAATGGTTGACTTTTAAAGACGCTCCAACCTTCAGGGACATCTTCGCCTCCAG
This sequence comes from Pseudophryne corroboree, assembly GCF_028390025.1. Lineage (NCBI taxonomy): Eukaryota > Metazoa > Chordata > Amphibia > Anura > Myobatrachidae > Pseudophryne > Pseudophryne corroboree. The sequence continues at coordinate 644,227,970 of NC_086447.1, read as the reverse complement.
CTCACCTACACACTCTTAGACATACATCCGCCTGAGTATAATACTTAATAATAATAATAATAATAATAATAATTTTATTTATATAGCGCTCTTTCTCCAACAGGACTCAAGGCGCTTTACAGACATCAAAAACAATGCACATGATACAGAGGATTTGAGTAATACAACAATTGATAAGCAACAGACATAAAAGAAATTTTAAGCCCACAGAAAGCATAACGCAGGATTGGTGCAGGCATTTTGGGTAATAACTTCCAAGGGTTGTGTATTCCACCCTCTCAAGGTACCAGGTGCAGCAGCCATCTTAGGCGCTCGGCATAGGATTACCCAGGGTGGGATAGTCCACCCCTAGAAGTGATGACACAAAATGGGGGTGATTTCAGAGTCCTACAGTTCAGAGTAGGGTTCCATCAAAACCATCAGGCCTATGTATTTTTCATCCCATCCACAAGTGTACCATATGGGGCAGCCATGTTGGGCGCACTTTAGAGGTTACACTGTGGGAGGTGAGCCATACAAGGGCCAAGGTCATATATGGGAAAATTGATGCTTATGTAGTAGTAGATGTACCCTGCATGTAGGGCACAATGGAAAGGTGTGCAATCAGTACAGGAAAAACACATGGTGGGGTGGAAGCGAGCAATGGAGGGTAAAAAAAAAAAAAAAAATAGCAGGTAACTAGTGGCAGAGTAGGATTGGGCTAACATTTTGATCAGATCTTAGTACGGGTGGGTAGGAGAATGTGGGGGGCATACTCAATACTCTGAAGCAATGGGGATGTCCCTGCTGAACCTGGTCCTGTGCCCCACAGTTCCCTGTTCATCTTGGGGGTTAGGCCCGGGGGCAGGCTTGATGTTCTCAGCCAGAGAGGTGCTAAGCCTGGTCTTGGTGTTCTCATGTTTGCTGCGAGGAGAGGCCACATAAAGTTCCAGCGTTTTGTGGTTGTGATGCAGTCCTTCTGTTATCTTGTTAGTTTGTTTGCCTTCTGTTTTCCTTCGGTTAAACACAGGTATAACACTGCTGTTTTGTGCTGCCACTTTATAACTAGCCACTTCATAAAATAGCCACTGCAGCGTCCTAATAGGCCTGGCGTCCTATGCTTTACTGACTAAATAGGTCTACAAACATATGTCCTGATTACAACCCCCTCCCCCACACAACAACCCTCCCACCAATAGGTGTTAATCAGCTAACAAATGTGAGGTTTGAAAACCCAAGTCAATCACTATAAGTTTTTGCACACTACAGATATTAAACCACTTAAAACAATTTTATAAACATACAATGTAATGTGCAATGTTCTGCAAATAATTACCAGCAAGATTTTTACTAAGAGAGTAGCAATGTTCTGCAAATAATTACCAGCAAGATTTTTACTAAGAGAGTAGCAATGTTCTGCAAATAATTACCAGCAAGATTTTTACTAAGAGAGTAGCAATGTTCTGCAAATAATTACCAGCAAGATTTTTACTAAGAGAGTAGCAATGTTCTGCAAATAATTACCAGCAAGATTTTTACTAAGAGAGTAGCAATGTTCTGCAAATAATTACCAGCAAGATTTTTACTAAGAGAGTAGCAATGTTCTGCAAATAATTACCAGCAAGATTTTTACTAAGAGAGTAGCAATGTTCTGCAAATAATTACCTGTTGACAAGAAGGAGAGACAGGAGTCAATTTTGAATATCAGTTGAAGATGTAACTAATGAAACACAGGTATAACACTGCTGTTTTGTGCTGCCACTTTATAACTAGCCACTTCATAAAATAGCCACTGCAGCGTCCTAATAGGCCTGGCGTCCTATGTACTTATTGTTGTAAATTTGTCCATAAGCTTTCAATTTGGATCAGGGCTTTCTCCTTTTCTTTTCCTTTTCTTTTAATCCACCTTTACTTTGTCTCTCCACTGTCCCCTGCTCATCCCTCTCTCTCTCTCGCTCTCATTATCCTTCTTCTTCCCCTTTTCCTTATCATTTCTTGTCTCAGCTTGGTTTTAGATTTTCTCTTTTCCTTTTTTGAATTGGGCCTATTGTGTTTACAAGATATGCCTACCTATTGACTTACTTTTTACTGTATATTTAGGCCTCCAAATTGTCTTAATGCTTTTCTGATATTGAATATAGAATCCGTCCAGGTCTACAGTTTTATTAAGATAATTCTATTTTTTCTATATATAGTTGTTTTAACGAAGGACGTTTTAATGTTCTAATTGTCTTACTGTGTCTTTTCGTGTATGTCTACCTTGTACTAGATTGATGTTTCAATAAACATATTTTGCACTAAAACAATAAACCAATAATAAACCAAACAAATGTACATTTTAAATATATATTTTTTCTTAGAATGTCTTTCAAAATGATTCTGTTCTATTTAAAGCAGGAATAAAAGATGTAAGAATTGATTTGACAAGTTCAAAGGTACTGTCTCAAAATCATGGCCGGGATTGTAATGAAGTCCGAGTTCGGTGGATTTTTCGCACTATCCCCTCGCTGACCGGCGATGACCGTTGTTGTTGTCCGACGCATGTGTGCATTGCGGTGCATATGAATGCGCAGTTAGGACCTGATCGCCCGCTGTCCGAAAATGCACAACAGCGATCAGAACTGAATTTCCTTCACAGTCAGATATCTTCTTTAACCTCATATAATGATGCAACACCTTCTTACTCAGAGTCTAGTATAGGTATCACCTTTAAACAGACAAATCAGTGCCCAAAAGAAAGAAGAACACTAAGGCTGAAGAACAAACTACGTGTTCACAAATCCCTGTGGAGAGTCTAGGGGAGTCCACGTTAGCTATTGTGTGAGTCTGACATTTCCGACACTGTACTTGGGCCAGCACATGCAATCTCCACCACCAGCACCCTCATCATCAACTTCCTCATTAATTATCAAAGATAGTTCTCCCAAAAAATTGGTTTGTGGAAGCCCAAACCTGGCAGTCCCTGTCACTGAAGTGCTTGGTTTGTTAAACTTTCCATTCCCTTTTTAATATACAACATTACAATTCCATCGTGCACCCCTTTTCACTATGGACTGTATTATTGTTGGGCATTGTTGAGTCTATTTTGCTTAGACATTTTTAATGGTTATTGCTGTACTACTTTACAACACATTTTTAAACAAAAATAATTGCCCTGTATTTGTGCCGCTGTTCTGTTGCTTAGTTTAGCTGGCCAGCCTTTGGCCAATATTTGTGAACAGTATTGTGAGCTGTGAGATGGTCAAAATTGACAGGGAATGAGTGTAAATTAATGGTATTGAAGTTAATAAACTGTAGGAACAAATATATGCACAAAATTTACATTTTTTTTTACTACTGGCAGTCAGTGCAGCTGCCTGGAATTTATCCTGCAGGTGTGGATACATCCTGAGGCAGACGTGACCTAGAAGTTAAATTATAATTACAGTTAAACAAAGCAGTCTGGCACAGTATGCGATTCAAACGATATTGCTCAGTTTGGCAGTCTGCAATAAATTTGAATAAAGAAATTGCAGTAATTATCAAGAAATATTTGATACAAGAATTGATAACCGTAATGATTTAAAATGTCATTATTGAACACAAAACTGTTCTAAAAAAAATAAAACAATAGTAAACTGCACAAAATTACATTTTAAATATATATATTTTCTTCTTTTAAAATTATTTTCTTCTATTTAAAGTAGGAATAAAAGATTTGAGTGGGATTGGGTTAGCATTAATTCATCAAGCACAAAACCAGTAAAACTAAGAGACTGAGGAAGACATGTCACTGGTAAAAAGCTACAAAAGAGAAAAAAACAGCAAAGAAATAGTGAAAGAGTTATGGGGTGCAAAGGAATAAATAGCAAAGAGGCTTAAAAATACTCCCAAAGTACAAAAATCTGCCTTTATCACTGCATATTATTTTTTTGATCCTTATGAAATCCTATTAAGATATTGTCCTAAAGATGCATTCCAACTGTGTAATGACATGGGGAAGGCATACATAGCTTTTTAGAACAATTGTTTGTTGAAAAGTACCAGATTCCTATTGTTTCTTTATAACAGGCTCTGCTAGCAATATTCCAGGAGTTTGAATTCACCTAATGACTACAAATTGCACACTGGGGTCTTACAGTATATAAAGAAGATTTTTTTTGTTATACCCCTTTCCCATCGCAGTGGTCCCGGGTCGCATTGACCCGGCAACCCATTCACAATGCACCTGACCCGGTATTAAACCCAGGGTTGAATTACCGGGTCAGGCGAATCCGTCACTGACACCTTTCTTACCGCACAGTGACCCGCGTTGACCGGGCAATATGCCGGGTCGATACCGGGTTATTTGTGCACTGTGAAAGGGGTATTACTTATTCATTGTATTTGCTTGTTTTGTTTAAGTCATGCCCAATTCACCTCTTCCCTTGGCTATATCTGATCTTCCATTTTCTCTTCTCTGAATACTTCTTACTCACCTCACACCAATTCGAGTTTTCTGGGGATAAAGCAATTTTTGGAGCTCAATTGACTTGACTCATTGGTATATTTGAATGCCCACTTAACTTTTTAACATCCCTGTTAATAAACCTTATACCACAGATATGTACTAGAGCATCCAGCACTGTTATTGCATATGCATTTAAAACACATAGGGGCTGATGTAAAAGTATAATGGGCATACATCACTTAAAAAAAAAATATATATGCAAAAATAGTCTATTTCCGCATATATACTTAGGCGCAGACATCTTGAAATACATATACCTCTTCATTGGCAGCATATGCGCCTAGTTTTTGACTAGTCATCACCAGTGTTTATACGCACATTCCCTGTAACAAGGCAGAAAAGTGCATAATTACTGGTGTACCTGAGCTGCCCTTACTGAACGTCTGCTTCTCTGCACATTCATTATTTTATCATGTTCAGAGTGAAATTACGCAAGATACACTATGCAGACTGGTGTAGCGCCCACTCTGCATCAGCCTCATTGTACTTAAAATTTAAATCCACCCAAAACGAAAATATATTTCTCTATCGTCCTAGTGGATGCTGGGGTTCCTGAAAGGACCATGGGGAATAGCGGCTCCGCAGGAGACAGGGCACAAAAGTAAAGCTTTCCGATCAGGTGGTGTGCACTGGCTCCTCCCCCTATGACCCTCCTCCAAGCCAGTTAGATTTTTGTGCCCGGCCGAGAAGGGTGCAATCTAGGTGGCTCTCCTAAAGAGCTGCTTAGAAAAGTTTAGCTTAGGTTTTTTATTTTACAGTGAGTCCTGCTGGCAACAGGATCACTGCAACGAGGGACTTAGGGGAGAAGAAGTGAACTCACCTGCGTGCAGGATGGATTGGCTTCTTGGCTACTGGACATCAGCTCCAGAGGGACGATCACAGGTACAGCCTGGATGGTCACCGGAGCCTTGCCGCCGGCCCCCTTGCAGATGCTGAAGTAAGAAGAGGTCCAGAATCGGCGGCAGAAGACTCCTCAGTCTTCTAAAGGTAGCGCACAGCACTGCAGCTGTGCGCCATTTTCCTCTCAGCACACTTCACACGGCAGTCACTGAGGGTGCAGGGCGCTGGGAGGGGGGCGCCCTGGGAGGCAAATGAATACCTATTTTGGCTAAAAATACCTCACATATAGCCTCCGGAGGCTATATGGAGATATTTAACCCCTGCCAGAATCCGTTAAGAGCGGGAGACGAGGCCGCCGAAAAAGGGGCGGGGCCTATCTCCTCAGCACACAGCGCCATTTTCCCTCACAGAAAGGCTGGAGGGAAGGCTCCCAGGCTCTCCCCTGCACTGCACTACAGAAACAGGGTTAAAACAGAGAGGGGGGGCACTAAATTGGCGTTAGAAATATATAAAAAAGATGCTATAAGGGAAAACACTTATATAAGGTTGTCCCTATATAATTATAGCGTTTTTGGTGTGTGCTGGTAAACTCTCCCTCTGTCTCTCCAAAGGGCTAGTGGGTCCTGTCCTCTATCAGAGCATTCCCTGTGTGTGTGCTGTGTGTCGGTACGTGTGTGTCGACATGTATGAGGACGATGTTGGTGAGGAGGTGGAGCAATTGCCTGTAATGGTGATGTCACTCTCTAGGGAGTCGACACCGGAATGGATGGCTTATTTAGGAAATTACGTGATAATGTCAACACGCTGCAAGGTCGGTTGACGACATGAGACGGCCGACAAACAATTAGTACCGGTCCAGACGTCTCAAAAACACCGTCAGGGGTTTTAAAACGCCCGTTTACTTTAGTCGGTCGACACAGACACAGACAGGGACACTGAATCCAGTGTCGACGGTGAATAAACAAACGTATTCCTTATTAGGGCCACACGTTAAAGGCAATGAAGGAGGTGTTACATATTTCTGATACTACAAGTACCACAAAAGAGGGTATTATGTGGGATGTGAAAAAACTACCGTAGTTTTTCCTGAATCAGATAAATTAAATAAAGTGTGTGATGATGCGTGGGTTCCCCCCGATAGAAAATTATGGGCGGTATACCCTTTCCCGCCAGAAGTTAGGGCGCGTTGGGAAACACCCCTTAGGGTGGATAAGGCGCTCACACGCTTATCAAAACAAGTGGCGGTACCGTCTATAGATAGGGCCGTCCTCAAGGACCAGCTGACAGGAGGCTGGAAAATATCATAAAAAGTATATACACACATACTGGTGTTATACTGCGACCAGCGATCGCCTCAGCCTGGATGTGCAGAGCTGGGGTGGCTTGGTCGGATTCCCTGACTAAAAATATTGATACCCTTGACAGGGACAGTATTTTATTGACTATAGAGCATTTAAAGGATGCATTTCTATATATGCGAGATGCACAGAGGGATATTTGCACTCTGGCATCAAGAGTAAATGCGATGTCCATATCTGCCAGAAGATGTTATGGACACGACAGTGGTCAGGTGATGCAGATTCCAAACGGCACAAAGGTGTATTGCCTTATAAAGGAAGAGGAGTTATTTGGGGTCGGTCCATCGGACCTGGTGGCCACGGCAACTGCTGGAAAATCCGCCGTTTTTACCCTAAGTCACATCTCTGCAGAAAAAGACACCGTCTTTTCAGCCTCAGTCCTTTCGTCCCTATAAGATCATATCTGCCCAGGGATAGAGGAAAGGGAAGAAGACTGCAGCAGGCAGCCCATTCCCAGGAACAGAAGCGTTCCACCGCTTCTGACAAGTTCTCAGCATGGCGCTGAGACCGTACAGGACCCCTGGATCCTACAAGTAGAATCCCAGGGGTACAGATTGGAATGTCGAGACGTTTCCCCTTCGCAGGCTCCTGAAGTCTGCTTTACCAAGGTCTCCCTCCGACAAGGAGGCAGTATGGGAAAAAATTCACAAGCTGTATTCCCAGCAGGTGATAATTAAATTACCCCTCCTACTACAAGAAAAGGGGTATTATTCCACACTATATTGTGGTACTGAAGCCAGAAGGCTAGGTGAGACTTATTCTAAAAATTTTTTTGAACACTTACAAAGGTTCAAATCAAGATGGAGTCACTCAGAGCAGTGATAACGAACCAGGAAGAAGGGGACTATATAGTGTCCCGGGACATCAGGGATGCTTACCTCTATGTCCCAAATTTGCCCTTCTCACTAAGGGTACCTCAGGTTCGTGGTGCAGAACTGTCACTATCAGTTTCAGACGCTGCCGTTTGGATTGTCCACGGCACCCCGGGTCTTTACCAAGGTAATGGCCGAAATGATGATTCTTCTTCGAAGAAAAGGCGTCTTAATTATCCCTTACTTGGACGATCTCCTGATAAGGGCATAGTCCAGGGAACAGTTGGAGGTCGGAGTAGCACTATCTCGGATACTGCTACAACAGCACGGGTGGATTCTAAATATTCCAAAATCGCAGCTGATCCCGACGACACGTCTGCTGTGCCTAGGGATGATTCTGGACACAGTCCAGAAAAAGGTGTTTCTCCCGGAAGAGAAAGCCAGGGAGTTATCCGAGCTAGTCAGGAACCTCCTAAAAACAGTGCATCATTGCACAAGGGTCCTGGTAAAAATGGTGGCTTCCTACGAAGCAATTCCATTCGGCAGATTTCACGCAAGAACTTTTCAGTGGGATCTGCTGGACAAATGGTCCGGATCGCATCTTCAGATGCATCAGCGGATAACCCTATATCCAAGGACAAGGGTGTCTCTCCTGTGGTGGTTATAGAGTGCTCATCTTCTAGAGGGCCGCAGATTCGGCATTCAGGATTGGATGCTGGTGACCACGGAGCCCAGCCCGAGAGGCTGGGGAGCAGTCACACAAGGAAAAAATTTCCAGGGAGTGTGATCAAGTCTGGAGACTTTTCTCCACATAAATATACTGGAGCTAAGGGTAAATTTATAATGCTCTAAGCTTAGCAAGACCTCTGCTTCAAGGTCAGCCGGTATTGATCCAGTGGGAAAAACATCACGGCAGTCGCCCACGTAAACAGACAGGGCGACACAAGAAGCAGGAGGGCAATGGCAAAAACTGCAAGGACTTTTCGCTGGGCGGAAAATCATGTGATAGCACGGTCAGCAGTGTTTCATCCCGGAAATGGAAACTGGGAAGCAGACTTCCTCAGCAGGCACGACCTCCACCCGGGAGAGTGGAAACTTCATCGGGAAGTTTTTTCCACATGATTGTAAACCGTTGGGAAATACCAAAGGTGGACATGATGGCGTCCCGTCTGAACAAAAAACGGGACAGGTATTGCGCCAGGTCAAGAGACCCTCAGGCAATAGCTGTGGACGTTCTGGTAACACCGTGGGTGTACCAGTCGGTGTATGTGTTCCCTCCTCTGCTTCTCATACCTAAGGTGCTGAGAATTATAAGACGTAGAGGAGTAAGAACTATACTCATGGCTCCGGATTGGCCAAGAAGGACTTGGTACCCGGAACTTCAAGAGATGCTTACAGAGGTCTTATGGCCTCTGCCGCTAAGAAGGGACTTGCTTCAGCAAGTACCATGTCTGTTCCAAGACTTACCGCAGCTGCGTTTGTCGGCATGGCGGTGGAAAGCCGGATCCTAAGGGAAAAAGGCATTCCGGAAGAGGTCATTCCTACCCTGGTCAAAGCCAGAAAGGAGGTGACCGCACAACATTATCACCACATGTGGCGAAAATATGTTGCGTGGTGTGAGGCCAGGAAGGCCCCACAAAGAAATTTCAACTCGGTCGTTTCCTGCATTTCCTGCAAACAGGAGTGTCTATGGGCCTCAAATTGGGGTCCATTAAGGTTCAAATTTCGGCCCTGTCGATTTTCTTCCAGAAAGAATTGGCTTCAGTTCCTGAAGTCCAGAAGTTTGTCAAGGGAGTATTGCATATACAACCCCCTTTTGTGCCTCCAGTGGCACTGTGGGATCTCAACGTAGTTCTGGGATTCCTCAAATCACATTGGTTTAAAACCAGTCAAATCTGTGGATTTGAAGCATCTCACATGAAAAGTGACCATGCTCTTGGCCCTGGCCTGGACCAGGCGAGTGTCAAATTGGTGGTTTTTTCTCAAAAAAAGCCCATATCTGTTTGTCCATTCGGACAGGGCAGAGCTGCGGACTCGTCCCCAGTTCTCTCCCTAAGGTGGTGTCAGTGTTTCACCTGAACCAGCTTATTGTGGTGCCTTGCACCTACTAGGGACTTGGAGGACTCCAAGTTGCTAGATGTTGTCAGGGCCCTGAAAATATGTTCCAGGACGGCTGGAGTCAGGAAAACTGACTTGCTGTTATCCTGTATGCACCCAACAAACTGGGTGCTCTTGCTTCTAAGCAGACTATTGCTAGTTGGATGTGTAATACAATTCAGCTTGCACATTCTGTGGCAGGCCTGCCACAGCCAAAATATGTAAATGCCCATTCCACAAGGAAGGTGGGCTCATCTTGGGCGGCTGCCCGAGGGGTCTCGGCTTTACAACTTTGCCGAGCAGCTACTTGGTCAGGGGCAAACACGTTTGCTAAATTCTACAAATTTGATACCCTGGCTAAGGAGGACCTGGAGTTCTCTCATTCGGTGCTGCAGAGTCATCCGCACTCTCCCGCCCGTTTGGGAGCTTTGGTATAATCCCCATGGTCCTTTCAGGAACCCCAGCATCCACTAGGACGATAGAGAAAATAAGAATTTACTTACCGATAATTCTATTTCTCGGAGTCCGTAGTGGATGCTGGGCGCCCATCCCAAGTGCGGATTATCTGCAATACTTGTACATAGTTACAAAAATCGGGTTATTATTGTTGTGAGCCATCTTTTCAGAGGCTCCGCTGTTATCATACTGTTAACTGGGTTTAGATCACAAGTTGTACGGTGTGATTGGTGTGGCTGGTATGAGTCTTACCCGGGATTCAAAATTCCTCCCTTATTGTGTACGCTCGTCCGGGCACAGTACCTAACTGGCTTGGAGGAGGGTCATAGGGGGAGGAGCCAGTGCACACCACCTGATCGGAAAGCTTTACTTTTGTGCCCTGTCTCCTGCGGAGCCGCTATTCCCCATGGTCCTTTCAGGAACCCCAGCATCCACTACGGACTCCGAGAAATAGAATTATCGGTAAGTAAATTCTTATTATTTGGGTAGAGCTCCATTAGATAAATAAAATACAATTTCTAATCAGCTTCTGTCTTTTGTTAACTATACCTGATGGGTCTTCAGTCTGCAATCCACTTTCCTACTAAGCCAGACTAGTTGTTACTGATGTTTCTACCATGTGAACCACTCGTCATCAACAGTATGATTCAAGAAAGTTGTAGTAAGAGAGGATTGCAGTAGTGAACTGCCGATTAAAGGTAAGAATCATGAGGCAGATGTATTAAGCCTGGAGAAGTGATAAAGCAGTGATAAGTGCAAGGTGATAACACACCAGTCTATCAGCTCCAATATGTAAATTGACAGGAGCTGACTGGCTGGTGCGTTATCACCTTGCACTTATCACTGCTTTATCACTTCTCCAGGCTTAATACAACTGCCCCCATGTTTTTAATTCCCAGTAATGAGCCCATGCTAATATGGACAATATTGTCCATACTGGTTTCCTTGCATAAAAGAGACGGCACCAACGCATACTTGCCTACCTGACCCTCTCCATGAGGGAGAAAATGCTCTGTTCATGGACCTTCCTGGTAATGTATGATTGCCATCACCTGTGGTGGAACACCTTTCTTATCAATTAACTAGCTCACCACAGGTGATGGCAATCATACATTACCAGGAAAGTCCAGGAACAGATCATTTTCTCCCTCATGGAGCGGGTCAGGTAGGCAAGTATGCACCAACGATGAACGAGCGCAGGGCCGTGCATCGTTTATTGTTGGTGCATACACACTGAAAGATATGAACAATATCTCAGTGTAATCGGCCAGTGTGTAGGGACTTTAAGTCTTCTCTTACTGCACTCCGCCTTGCATGTGATCCAAGACAGGTTTATTATATTTTCTCTTACGTCCTAGGAGGATGCTGGGGTCCACATTAGTACCATGGGATATAGACGGGTCCACCAGGAGCCATTGGCACTTTAAGAGTTTGAGAGTGTGGGCTGGCTCCTCCCTCTATGCCCCTCCTACCAGACTCAGTTTAGAAAATGTGCCCGGAGGAGCCGGTCACAGCTAGGGGAGCTCTACAGAGCTTTTTAGTAAAAGTTTATTTTAGAGTTTATTATTTTACAGGGAGGCTGCTGGCAACAGTCTCCCTGCTTCGTGGAACTAAGGGGGGGAGTAGTGTCCGTCCTGCCAGGTCTGAGCCACTATCTCCGCTGACAGGACACTGAGCTCCTGAGGGGATCGAACGTTTGCCGCCACAGGGGATCGCTCACCCCAGCAGCATGCCGCCATCCCCTTACAGAGCCAGAAGATTGGTGGCGAGTGAGTCACGACCCCCCTAGCAAGTGGGGAGCCGGTGTAAAGATGGCGGCAACAGGGTATGGAGCGCAGTACTAACCGCGCTCCGGGGCTCAGCGGTACATAGTGCAGCGCTGTGAGGGGCGCCCTGAGCCAGTGCCTGCACCCTACACTGGTCACACAGCCTGTCGGGATCTCAGCCAACATAATTCCTCAGGCCAGTATAATCCTATGAAGAGCGGGAAGACAACGCCATTTTGGGGGCAGAGCTTCTCAGAGCAGACGCAGCAGCGTTCAGCGCCATTTTCCTGCCTGCACAACGCTATCAGTGAAGAGCAAGTCCCTCCAGAACAACTCCAGCTATCTCCCACGATACCAGGGGGTTGTAAAAGGGGGGAAGGCTGTATACAGGCTGTGTAACCTATTAAGGTGCACAGTCAGTGCTGGTTGGTGGTCTCACTTTACCTAAAAAGCGCTGTGTGTGGGTTGGCTCCAATCTCTGTGTCTCTCTTGCCATTCTTGGGGGTGAAACTCTGTCTGCCCTCCCCTGTGTGTGTGTGTGGAGTGCCTGTGGTCTCCATTAAGCTATGTCTAGGGACTCTGTGTCATGCTGCAAAGGATATGTCCTCTCAGGATGATTCCATTCCATGTAATCAGGATTGCACTGTTTTAGCACAGATACCAGCAAGGGAGCCTGAGTGGTTATCCTCTATCAAATCTATGATTTCTCAGATTTCTACTAGGGTTGCACAGAATGAGTCTGCAACTCAGGCTTTACAGAGCTCTATGGCAGTCTGGACAGTTCTGTTACCTCAGGGCCCCCTGCTGTATATTCCCAAATACGTGCTCTTGCACAAATTATGTAAAATGACACGGATACCGATTCTGACACTGAGGACGGTGATGGGGATGTATTGTGGTGTGCCGCATCTCTTGCAAAAAGGGTGCAGTTGATGATAGAGGCCATTAGGGATGTGTTGAATATTGCTGATACAACACCTGTGCAAGTTGAGGAGGCTTACTTTACTGAAAATAAGAAAGCCTCGCTAACCTTCCCTGCATCAAAAGAATTAAATGCTATTTTTGAAAAGGCATGGGAAAACCCTGAGAAAAAAATCCAGATCCATAAAAGGGTCTTAGTGGCGTTTCCTTTCCCTGTGGAGGATAGAAAAAAAAATAGGAAAACCCGCCCTTTGTTGACACGTCAGTATCCAGACTCTCAAAAAAGGTGGTTTTACTTGTTCCAGGATCCACCGCCTTGAAAGAGCCGGCTGATCGTAAAATTGATAATACGCTCAAATCCATGTACACGGCTTCAGGACCTATATTACGTCCCACTATTGCCAGTGCTTGGATGGCCAAAGCTATAGTAAAGTGGTCAGGCACATTACTTGAAGATTTGGATACTATGGATAAATCTGATGTTGAATTGTTTTTGCGTAACATTCAGGATTCATCAGGATTTCTCGTAGAATCAATGAAAGACCTGGGTTACATGGCTGCAGGAATTTCTTTTATGTCTGTCTCAGCTCGTAGGGGACTATGGCTGCGCCAGTGGTCTGCGCCAACGAGAAATCCAGGAGAGGTGTGGAGAACCTACCAGGTCAGGCTCTCTTTGGGAAAGCATTAGATGCGTGGATCTCCACGGCTACAGCGGGTAAATCACCTTTTTCTTCTCTCAGCTGCACCTGCTACGAATAAACCCTTTTCTTCAGCTGCATCACAGTCCTTTCGGGTTGCTAAAACAAGAAAGGACAAACCGTCCAACACCTTCTTTAGAGGAGGTCGACCAAAATCCAAGAAACCTGCTGCTGCGGGATCCCAGGAACAGAAGCCTGCTTCAGGTACGCCAAGTCCTCAGCATGACGGTGGACCGAACGGCCTGGAGGTAGGGCCAGCGGGGGCGAGACTCAGACGTTTCAGTCACGTCTGGGTGTCGTCCGGACTAGATCCCTGGGTACAAGATATTGTGTCCCAGGAGTACAGGCTGGAATTTCAAGATCTCCCTCCTCACCGGTTCTTCAAATCAGGCTTGCCAGCTTTGCTGGCAGACAGGGCTGTCCTGCAGGCCGCCGTTCAGAAGTTGGTGGAGGCACAGGTTATTGTGCCGGTCCCTCCTCATCTGCAAAACAAAGGTTACTATTCGATCCTTTTCGTGGTACCGAAACCGGATGGTTCGGTCAGGCCCATTCTGAACCTACAGTTCTACAGTATGGGAGGTTTCATGCTCGGTCCTTCCAACTGGATCTCCTGGACAAGTGGTCGGGATCCCATCTACATATGCACCAGAGGATACGTCTGTCACTAAAGGCCAGGATTTCACTCCTCTGGTGGATGCAACTACCTCACTTGCTGGAGAGCCGCAGGTTCGGGATTCAGGACTGGATCCTACTAACCACGGATGCAAGTTTCCGAGTCACTCAAGGGGAGACCTTCCAGGGAAGGTGGTCAAGTCTGGAAGCCAGCCTGCCGATAAACATTCTAGAACTAAGAGCCATCTACAATGGTCTTCTCCAAGCGGCCCATCTTCTGAGAAATCAGGCCATTCAAGTGCATTCGGACAATGTAATGACTGGCTTACATCAACTGACAGGGTGAAACGAAGAGCAGAGCTGCAATGTCAGAGGTAACAAGAATCATCCTGTGGGCGGAAAAACACGCGTTGGCGCTGTCAGCAATCTTCATTCTTGGAGTAGACAACTGGGAAGCGGACTTCCTCAGCAGAAACGATCACCATCCAGGAGAGTGGAGACTCCATCCGGAGGTGTTCACGGAGGTGACAAGTCTTTGGGGGTATACTTTAAATAGACATGATGGCCTATCGTCTCAACAAGAAGTTTTGGTGGTATTGTTCCAGGTTGAGGGACCCGGTTGAACGCCCTAGTGACTCCGTGGGTGTTCCAGTTGGTGTACGTGTTTCCTCCATTTCCACTCATTCCAAGAGTGCTAAAGCTTATAAGGAGAACAAGGGTTCATGCGATCCTGATTGCTCCAGACTGGCCAAGAAGGTCTTGGTATGTGGATTTTCTGGATCTACTGCTAGAAGAGCTGAGGCCTCTTCCTCTTCAGGAGGACCTGCTGCAGCAGGGGCCATTCGTCTTTCAAGACTTACCGCGGCTGCATTTGACGGCATGGAGGTTGAATGCCAGATACTAGCTCGGAAGGGCATCCCGAACAAGGTTATTCCTACCCTGATACAGGCTAGGAAAGGAGTTACATCTAAACATTACTATCCTATTTGGAAAAAAGTATCTTGGTGTGAGCCCAAGAAGTTTCCTACGGTGGAGTTTCAACTGGCACGTTTTCTTTTCCTGCAAGCAGGTGTGGAAATGGGCCTGAGGTTGGGATCCGTAAAGGTACAAATTTCGACCCTATCCATTTTCTTCCAGAACAGTTGGCTGCCTTCCCTGAGGTTCAGACTTTTTTGAAGGGAGTTCTGCACATCCAGCCTCCCTTTGTGCCGCCTACGGCGTCCTGGGATCTTAACGTGGTGTTGCAGTTCCTCCAGTCGGGCTGGTTTGAGCCTCTACAGGAGGTTGAGGTCAAGTTTCTAACGTGGAAGGCTGTCACTGTGTTGGCCTTAGCTTCTGCTAGATGTGTGTCAGAGTTGGGGGCTTTGTCCTGTAGAAGCCCTTACTTGATCTTCCATGAAGATAGGGCTGAGCTTCAGACATGTCAGCAGTTTCTACCGAAGGTTGTGTCGGCATTTCATATCAACCAACTTATTGTGGTGCCAGTTGCTACTGACTCCTCAATTTCATCAAAGTCCTTGGATGTTATAAGGGCTCTGAAAATCTATGTGAAGAGGACTGCTCGTCACAGAAAAACGGTCCTGTATGATCCCAAGAAACTTGGGTGTCCTGCTTCTAAGCAGACAATCTCTCGCTGGATCAGGTTCACTATCCAGCATGTGTATTTTATGGCAGAATTGCCATGTCCTACGTCTGTTAAGGCCCACTCTACTTGTAAGGTGGGTTCTTCCTGGGCGGCTGCCCGGGGTGTCTCGGCTTTACAGCTTTGCCGAGCGGCTACTTGGTCTGGGTCGTACACGTTTGCAAAGTTCTACAAGTTCAATACTTTGGCCGCTGGGGACCTGAAGTTTGGTCAGTCAGTTCTGCAGGAGCTTCCGCACTCTTCCTCCTGTTCTGGGAGCTTTGGTACATCCCCATGGTACTAATGTGGACCCCAGCATCCTCTAGGACGTAAGAGAAAATAGGATTTTGGTTACCTACCAGTAAATCGTTTTCTCGTAGTCCGTAGAGGATGCTGGGCGCCTGCCCAGCGCTTCTTTTTCCTGCTGTCGTTATTTGGTTCAGTACAACTTCGTTTTAGTTGAGTACTGCATTGTTACTTGGCAAGTACTGTTTCAGCGGTTGCTGAGTTTCCAAGCTTGTTAGCTTGGTTTGCCTTCTGTGTGTGAGCTGGTGTGAATCTCGCTACTATCTGTGTAAAATCCTTCTCTCAAAGATGTCCGTCTCCTCGGGCACAGTTTCTAGACTGAGTATGGTAGGAGGGGCATAGAGGGAGGAGCCAGCCCACACTCTCAAACTCTTAAAGTGCCAATGGCTCCTGGTGGACCCTTCTATACCCCATGGTACTAATGTGGATGCCAGCATCTTCTATGGACTACGCGAAAAGGATTTACTGGTAGGTAACCAAAATCCTATTATTTTCAAAATGTTTAAAGGGAAACAAAAAGTATATCAGTTACGATAATTTACACTCTACAATCAAATATCTTTCTGTGTTTTTTCAGTAACAATTCAAAAGATGCTGGTGTAGAGTCACATATGAAAGATATCTCTCAATGCCATCAAGACAGCAATAGCAATATCTCTTCAGATTCACTGGTCAGTATATATTTGTAAATATTTAATGCTGTATTTATTTCATGCTGTATATATTTTTTCACAAGCTGATAAACTTAACAGGGTATGATATATATCTGAAAGTGGCTTATGTTTAGGAATGATGTACTGTAGTTAGTTTGATGGTGTAGTGGCTAGTAGTATTACTATGTAGTGGGTAGTCAGTAGTTTGATTATGTACTGGTTAGTTAGTAATATGTTTATTTATGATTGTGTAGTGGGTAGTTAGTAGTACAGATGTTTCCTTATACATTTTGCATCTTTGCGCTATATGACGTGAGACATCCGAGTATAGTAGCGACTTCTGTAGGTTTTGCTTCGCTCTCAGAGTAAAAAGCTGTACCAGGAACGCTAGCCTGCGACTTAACGCATACAAAAATTAGTATAATACATATACAATGTCATAGATGAAGCATAACGGAACTTGGGAGAGAAAGCCATGGCCATCCGTGTCGGAAACCTTTTTATGCCAATTCAGATTTGCACACAGTTGTACAAGTATCACAAGTCAGTGTCAGGGACGTGCAGTCAGGGGAGGCAGGGGAGGCAGTGCCTCCCCTGTCATTAATGACTCAAATAATACAAAGAAGATACTTATGACACAGATTTTGTGTCATAAGTATATTTGTATTATTTTAATCATTTTTATTGTGTAAAATCTGTCTGACAGTGTAAAATGTCCCGAAGCGGGGGGCGAGGTCGGGCAGCAGGGAGTAAAATACCATTTAAAAAAAGCACTATAAGCGGCACTGGTATAAGTGCCGCTTTGACAGGGGCGTGCTTTCAGCCCATATGAAAGCACGCCCCTGTCACTGTTGAGGAGGTGATTGGCCAGTGGGAATGTACAGTGCTACGCTGAGCTCCCGGTCCCCAGCCGTGCAGACAAGCTCCGTGTGAGCACTTGCTCTGCCTGCATGTGACGCTGCCTGGGGCACTGGGAGCTAAGCTTCCGGACCTCCGCACCCTGCACTGATCAGGGAGCGGGTAGCCCGATACCCTGTGTGCCGCACACTCGGGCCGCCGCGGACCCTGCACTGATCAGGGAGCGGGTAGCCCATTTCTCCCTGTGTGCCGCACACGGTCCGCTGCAGATGCCTGATCAGGGAGCCGGGTAGCCGAATCCCCCTGTGTGCCGCACACTCGGGCCGCCGCGGATCCGTCCTCCCCCCGCCTTCTGATTTCCATAGTCCCGGGTGCCAAGGTATGTGGTTGCTGGAGTGGACGCAGCCACATTGAATTTGAAAGTACAGACAAAAGTGTGGACAAAACAAAAATAAGAATCTTGCTTAATTAATAATAAGTTTACTAAATTATGATGAAAATGAATACACTTAAAATAATCAGTTATACCAATTATTCAGACATATGTTTAAACATATGTCTGAATAATTGGTATAACTGATTATTTTAAGTGTATTAATCTTAATCACAATTTAGTAAACTTATTATTAATTAAGCAAGATTCTCCATTTTATTTATTGATTGAATTAAAACACAATTATACCGATTTAAAGTGTCCACACTATTGTCGGTACATTCAGCGCACGAGGGGTTAACACTGGGTAGTGCTGCTGGGGCTCCCTGCATGGAACCCTTGACAATGAGCATGAAACCAATGGCAACTAGCATGGAACCCATGGCATGAAAACATTGGTAACGAGCATGAGACCCCGGTCAACGAACATGAAACCGCTGGCAATGAGCATGGAACCCAGGACATGAAACCATTGGCAACAAGCATGAGACCCCTGGCAACGATCATGAGACCCCAGGCAATGAGAATGGAACGCAGGACATGAAACCATTGGCAACGAGCATGAGACCCCTGGCAACGATCATGAGACCCCTGGCAATGAGCAGGTAATTTAAAAATAATTAGAGGCCTTACTGTGGCATAATTTGTATGGGACATTATTGTGTGTTGAGCATAAAATGGTATCTGGCATAACTGTATGTGGCATAATGTGGAATGGGCATTATGGTGTGTGGAATACTGTGGAATGGGCATTATGGTCTGTGGAATAATGTGGAATGGGCATTATATTCTGTGGAATAATGTGGAAAGGGCATTATGGTGTGTGGAATACTGTGGAATAGGCATTACGGTGTGTGGAATAATGTGGAATGGGCATTACGGTGTGTGGAATAATGTGGAATGGGCATTATGGTCTGTGGAATACTGTGGAATGGGCATTACGGTGTGTGGAATAATGTGGAATGGGCATTATGGTCTGTGGAATACTGTGGAATGGGCATTACGGTGTGTGGAATAATGTGGAATGGGCATTACGGTGTGTGAAATAATGTGGAATGGGCATTAAGATTAGTGATGAGCGAGGTTCGGTTTTACTCGGTTTTACTCGGTTTTACTCGGTTCTCAAAACGGCATCTTATTGGCTATCCAAAACACGTGACATCCGTGAGCCAATAAGATGCCGTTTTGAGAACCGAGTAAAACCGAGTAAAACCGAGTAAAACCGAATCCGCTCATCACTAATTAAGATGTGTGGAATAATGTGGAATGGGCATTAAGATGTGTGGAATAATGTGGAATGGGCATTACGGTGTGTGGAATAATGTGGAATGGGCATTAAGGTGTGTGACATAATGTGTAAAGGGCATTACTATAAAGAGCAAAAATGACAAATAATGTGGAAAGGGCACGAATAGTTTTTCCCCCTATGTTTTATTTTTCTTGTGTTATATAGGGGGCTCTACCTTGCGTAATGTGTATAAAGGGTACTACTGTGTGTTGTAATGTGACTGACAGACACTACTGTGGGGTGTAATGTGAATTGGTACTATTCTGTGTCCACGACCCTTCCCCATGAAGCCATGCCCCTGCCACCCACTGCTGCCACCCTCTCCCTAGTGTCACCCTCTCCCTGGTGTCACACTCTTCCTGTCACCCTCTCCCTGGTGTCACACACTTCCTGACACCCTCTCCCTGGCGTCACCCACTCCCATGTCACCAACAGCTGTCACCCTCTCTCTGGTGTCACGCTCTCCCTGTCACCCACTGCTGGCTATTTTGTTGTCCAGAACTTCCATTAACTTAATAGTGCCACACCCACAGTGCTATTAAGTTAATGGAAGCCTTGGACAACAAAATTGCATTCATGTTCTCCTCCCACTCCCTCCCCAGTCCCAAACACAATTTTTTTTTCCTATAAAAAATGTACAATATATTATCCGCCTGCTCATCACGTTTGATAAGCAGGCAGGCTGCGGGCATTGGCGGCGATGGCGACATCGGACTGAGATGCAAATTAGTGGTGGAGGGTCAGGGTAGTTGATGGTGGGTGAGTTTGTAAGCCATTGGCGGTGGCGGTGGTAGTGGGCATCTGCTCAGGGGAGTAGCGGGCATTGGCTCAGCGGTGGTAGGGGTCATCCGCGGGATTTGGCGGACATTATGGCTGCAGTGCCTCACCAGCCACTGACCTCACCGCACGCCACTGGTCAGTGTACACTAACAGTATAGTTTTGTTGCTTCTGCTTGTTTTATTTATACAAATAAGACGTACATTTTGAGTGAAAAATATGTTTGGTGTGGCCGAGCCACACGGGCTATTTGGCATGATGAGAGCAATAGTGTATGAGGACACTTCTGGAAGTAAGACACGTCTATCAGTTGAACCTTTCATAAATTCGAATTGTCTTGATCTACAGGAAAGGAAAGCAAATCAAAAACTACTATTAGGGAGTGTTGGATGCCACAGCTCTCTGCATGTAACACCTAGATCTCTAATCCCTCCTCATTTATTATATAAGGAAATAGAAATACAAAATACTAATTTACATGAAATACAAACTTTTATTTTCGCTTTTAAAAATGCTTTTCTATACTTTATTGCCACAGTCTAAATAGTAGTGGGTGTCATTCCAAGTTGATCGTAGCTGTGCCAAATTTAGCACAGCTACGATCAGGCACTTAGACATGTGGGGGGACGATAAACTGCAGCGAGCGATCGGGTCGGAATGATCCCCAGTATCAATTAAGTAATGCAAATGGATGACTGTATTTTATAATCTTGCAGCCACACTAATGAATTAAGTTGTTACAGCTAGAGAGGTCTATACACAATTATCAAATCAGATGATTGCCTGCACCAACCAGCATGTGGGTGCCCTGTTTAAATGTGTGTGGGGAGGGGGAATTATCCATACATAATTTAAAATGGGTCAACATATCTACCATCTTTAATACTCTAATAATGTCACTGTTGCAGGAGTACCCCTTGTGGATTAGTGGAAACTAATTTAGGCTTTCTAACACTAGTTGAGGATTTGGGGAGAAGGTAATACACATTTCTCTGACGTCCTAGTGGATGCTGGGAACTCCGTAAGGACCATGGGGAATAGACGGGCTCCGCAGGAGACTGGGCACTCTAAGAAAGAATTAGGACTACTGGTGTGCACTGGCTCCTCCCTCTATGCCCCTCCTCCAGACCTCAGTTAGAATCTGTGCCCGGCTCGAGCTGGTTGCACACTAGGGGCTCTCCTGAGCTTCTAGTAAAGAAAGTATTTAATAGGTTTTTTATTTTCAGTGAGATCTGCTGGCAACAGACTCACTGCTACGAGGGACTTAGGGGAGAGAAGCGAACCTACCTGCTTGCAGCTAGCTTGGGCTTCTAGGCTACTGGACACCATTAGCTCAAGAGGGATCGAACACAGGCCCAGCCTCGGTCGTCCGGTCCCGGAGCCGCGCCGCCGTCCCCCTTGCAGAGCCAGAAGCAAGAAGAACGTCCTGGAAATCGGCGGCTGAAGACTCCGGTCTTCATTAAGGTAGCGCACAGCACTGCAGCTGTGCGCCATTGCTCCCTATGCACACCACATACTCCGGTCACTGATGGGTGCAGGGCGCTGGGGGGGGGCGCCCTGGGCTGCAATTAGAGTACCTTAAAATGGCAAAACAACACATAATATAGTCTAATAAACTATATATGTGTAAAAATCCCCTGCCATAATATTAATAAAAGAGCGGGAGAAGCCCGCCGAAAAAGGGGCTATCTCCCTCAGCACACTGGCGCCATTTCCTCTTCACAGCTCCGCTGGAAGACAGCTCCCCAGGCTCTCCCCTGCAGTTTCCAGGCTCAATAGGGTAAAAAAGAGAGGGGGGGCACTAAATTTAGGCGCAAAACTGTATATTATAGCTGCTATAGGGAAAATCACTTTGTGTAGTGTAAATCCCTGTTTATATAGCGCTGTGGTGTGTGCTGGCATACTCTCTCTCTGTCTCCCCAAAGGACTTTGTGGGGTCCTGTCCTCAGTCAGAGCATTCCCTGTGTGTGTGCGGTGTGTCGGTACGGCTGTGTCGACATGTTTGATGAGGAGGCTTATGTGGAGGCGGAGCAGGTGCCGATAAATGTGATGTCACCCCCTGCGGGGTCGACACCAGAGTGGATGGATATGTGGAAGGTATTAACCGACAGTGTCAACTCCTTACATGAAAGGTTCGATGACATAACAGCTGTGGGACAGCCGGATTCTCAGCCAGTGCCTGCCCAGGCGTCTCAAAGGCCATCAGGGGCTCAAAAACGCCCGCTACCTCAGATGGCAGACACAGATGTCGACACGGAGTCTGACTCCAGTGTCGACGACGACGAGACTAATGTACATTCCACTAGGGCCATCCGTTGCATGATTACAGCAATGAAAAATGTGTTGCACATTTCTGACATTAACCCAGGTACCACTAAAAAGGGTATTATGTTTGGGGAGAAAAAGCAACCAGTGGTTTTTCCTCCTTCAGATGAGTTAAATGAAGTGTGTGAAGAAGCGTGGGCTTCCCCTGATAAAAAACTAGTGATTTCTAAAAAGTTACTAATGGCGTACCCTTTCCCGCCAGAGGACAGGGTACGTTGGGAGACATCCCCGAGGGTGGATAAAGCGCTCACACACTTGTCAAAAAAGGTGGCACTACCGTCTCAGGATACGGCCGCCTTAAAGGAGCCTGCAGATAGAAAGCAGGAGGCTATCCTGAAGTCTGTATATACACACTCAGGTACTATACTGAGACCTGCTATTGCTTCAGCATGGATGTGCAGTGCTGCAGCAGCGTGGTCTGATTCCCTGTCTGATAACATTGATTCCCTTGACAGGGACACTATATTGCTAACCATAGAGCATATTAAAGACATAGTCTTATACATGAGAGATGCACAGAGGGATATTTGCCGGCTGGCATCTAGAATAAATGCAATGTCCATTTCTGCCAGGAGAGTATTATGGACTCGGCAGTGGACAGGTGATGCGGATTCTAAAAGGCACATGGAGGTTTTGCCTTACAAGGGTGAGGAATTGTTTGGGGATGGTCTCTCGGACCTCGTTTCCACAGCGACAGCTGGGAAGTCGACATTTTTACCTCAGGTTCCCTCACAGCCAAAGAAAGCACCGTATTATCAGGTACAGTCCTTTCGGCCCCAGAAAGGCAAGCGGGTTAAAGGCGCGTCCTTTCTGCCCAGAGGCAGGGGTAGACGGAAAAAGCTGCATCATACAGCCAGTTCCCAAGAACAAAAATCCTCCCCTGCTTCCACTAAATCCACTGCATGACGCTGGGGCTCCACTGGTGGAGCCAGGTGCGGTGGGGGCCCATCTCCGGAACTTCAGCGACCAGTGGGTTCGCTCGCAGGTGGATCCCTGGGTTCTACAAGTGGTATCTCAGGGATACAAGCTGGAATTCGAGACGTCTCCCCCTCGCCGTTACCTCAAATCAGCCTTGCCAGCTACTTCCCCGGACAGGGAGGTAGTGCTGGCGGCAATTCACAAGCTGTACCTCCAGCAGGTGATAATAAAAGTTCCCCTCCTTCAACAGGGACGGGGTTACTATTCCACAATGTTTGTGGTACCGAAACCAGACGGTACGGTGAGACCCATTCTAAATTTGAAATCCTTGAACACTTATATAAGAAGGTTCAAGTTCAAAATGGAATCGCTCAGGGCGGTTATTGCAAGCCTGGAAGAAGGGAATTACATGGTATCACTGGACATCAAGGATGCTTACCTGCATGTCCCCATTTACCCACCTCACCAGGTGTACCTCCGTTTTGTGGTACAAGACTGCCATTACCAATTCAAGACGTTGCCGTTTGGTCTGTCCACGGCACCGAGGGTATTTACCAAGGTAATGGCCGAAATGATGATACTCCTTCGAAAGAAGGGAGTTATAATTATCCCATACTTGGACGATCTCCTTATAAAGGCGAGATCCAGGGAGCAGTTGTTGGTCGGAGTAGCACTATCTCAGGAAGTGCTACAACAGCACGGCTGGATTCTGAATATTCAAAAGTCGCAGCTGGTTCCTACGACGCGTCTGCTGTTCCTGGGTATGATTCTTGACACAGAACAGAAGAAGGTGTTTCTCCCGGAGGAGAAGGCCAAGGAGTTGTCATCTCTGGTCAGAGACCTCCTGAAACCAAAACAGGTGTCGGTGCATCACTGCACGCGAGTCCTGGGAAAGATGGTAGCTTCTTACGAGGCAATTCCATTCGGCAGGTTCCATGCAAGGATCTTTCAGTGGGATCTGTGAGACAAGTGGTCCGGATCGCATCTTCAGATGCATCGGCTGATCACCCTGTCCCCGAGGGCCAGGGTGTCTCTGCTGTGGTGGCTGCAGAGTGCTCATCTTCTAGAGGGCCGCAGATTCGGCATACAGGACTGGGTCCTGGTGACCACGGATGCAAGCCTCCGAGGTTGGGGGGCAGTCACGCAGGGAAGAAACTTCCAAGGACAATGGTCGAGTCAGGAGGCTTCCCTACACATAAATATTCTGGAACGAAGGGCCATTTACAATGCCCTAAGTCAGGCAAGACCCCTGCTCTTCAAAACCAGCCGGTGCTGATTCAGTCAGACAACATCACGGCGGTCGCCCATGTAAACCGACAGGGCGGCACAAGAAGCAGGATGGCGATGGCAGAAGCCACAAGGATTCTCCGATGGGCGGAAAATCATGTGATAGCACCGTCAGCAGTGTTCATTCCGGGAGTGGACAACTGGGAAGCAGACTTCCTCAGCAGGCACGACCTCCACCCGGGAGAGTGGGGACTTCATCCAGAAGTCTTCCAACTGATTGTAAACCGTTGGGAAAGGCCACAGCTGGACATGATGGCGTCCCGCCTAAACAAAAAGCTAAAAAGATATTGCGCCAGGTCAAGGGACCCTCAGGCGATAGCTGTGGACGCTCTAGTGACACCGTGGGTGTACCAGTCGGTTTATGTGTTCCCTCCTCTTCCTCTCATACCAAAGGTGCTGAGGATAATAAGAAAGAGAGGAGTAAGAACTATACTCATCGTTCCGGATTGGCCAAGAAGGACTTGGTACCCGGAACTTCAAGAAATGATCTCAGAGGACCCTTGGCCTCTGCCTCTCAGACTGGACCTGCTACAGCAGGGGCCCTGACTGTTCCAAGACTTACCGTGGCTGCGTTTGACGGCATGGCGGTTGAACGCCGGATCCTGATGGAAAAGGGCATTCCGGATGAAGTCATTCCTACGCTGATAAAAGCTAGGAAAGATGTGACAGCAAAGCATTATCACCGCATATGGCGAAAATATGTTGCTTGGTGTGAGGCTATGAAGGACCCCACAGAAGAATTTCAGCTGTGTCGATTTCTGCACTTCCTACAGTCAGGAGTGACTATGGGCCTAAAATTGGGATCCATTAAAGTCCAGATTTCGGCCCTGTCTATTTTCTTTCAAAAAGAACTGGCTTCACTGCCTGAAGTTCAGACGTTTGTTAAGGGAGTGCTGCATATTCAGCCCCCTTTTGTGCCCCCAGTGGCACCTTGGGATCTCAACGTTGTGTTGGATTTCCTAAAATCACATTAGTTTGAGCCACTTCAGACCGTGGAATTAAAATATCTCACGTGGAAAGTGGTCATGCTTTTGGCCTTGGCTTCGGCTAGGCGGGTGTCAGAATTGGCGGCTTTGTCCTGTAAAACCCCCTATCTGATTTTCCATATGGACAGAGCAGAATTGAGGACGCGTCCCCAATTCCTCCCTAAGGTGGTATCAGCGTTTCATTTGAACCAACCTATTGTGGTGCCTGCGGCTACTCGGGACTTGGAGGCCTCCAAGTTGCTGGACGTAGTCCGGGCCCTGAAAATCTATGTTTCCAGGACGGCTAGAGTCAGAAAGACTGACTCGCTGTTTATCCTGCATGCACCCAACAAGCTGGGTGCTCCTGCTTCTAAGCAGACTATTGCTCGCTGGATCTGCTCCACGATTCAACTTGCACATTCTGCGGCTGGACGGCCGTATCCTAAATCAGTCAAAGCCCATTCCACAAGGAAAGTGGGCTCTTCTTGGGCGGCTGCCCGAGGGGTCTCGGCTTTACAGCTTTGCCGAGCTGCTACCTGGTCGGGATCAAACACGTTTGCAAAATTCTACAAGTTTGATACCCTGGCTGAGGAGGACCTTGAGTTTGCTCATTCGGTGCTGCAGAGTCATCCTCACTCTCCCGCCCGTTTGGGAGCTTTGGTATAATCCCCATGGTCCTTACGGAGTTCCCAGCATCCACTAGGACGTCAGAGAAAATAAGATTTACTCACCGGTAATTCTATTTCTTGTAGTCCGTAGTGGATGCTGGGCGCCCATCCCAAGTGCGGATTGTCTGCAATACTTGTATATAGTTATTGCCTAACTAAAGGGTTATTGTTATGAGCCATCTGTTAGTGAGGCTCAGTTGTTATTCATACTGTTAACTGGGTATAGTCTCACGAGTTGTACGGTGTGATTGGTGTGGCTGGTATGAGTCTTACCCGGGATTCCAAATCCTTTCCTTATTGTGTCAGCTCTTCCGGGCACAGTTTCCCTAACTGAGGTCTGGAGGAGGGGCATAGAGGGAGGAGCCAGTGCACACCAGTAGTCCTAATTCTTTCTTAGAGTGCCCAGTCTCCTGCGGAGCCCGTCTATTCCCCATGGTCCTTACGGAGTTCCCAGCATCCACTACGGACTACGAGAAATAGAATTACCGGTGAGTAAATTCTTATTTTATTTATTAATTTTAAATATTAAAATCATGACTTGGGCGCCAGTTTATTAAGGCTTAATTTGTGACTTCTTCTTGTACTTTGGAGTATTTATTATTAATATTATTATTATCCTTTATTTACAAGGCGCCACAAGGGTTCCTCAACACCTAATTACAGAGTACATAAACAAATAATCAAAACAGGAAAATGGTGACTTACAGTTGAAGACAATATAGGACAATTACTGGATAAATAAATATAGCTACAGCAGCAAATGACACTGAAATAAGTATCAGGATGTCAGAAAACCGCAGGATTTGATGCAGTAGAAGTTTATTAAAGTAAGAAAAGGATAAGCACATCAAGGAAGAAGGCTCTACTCGTGAGAGCTTACATTCTATAGGGAAGGTACACTTGAAAGGGGGTTGTTTGGTGCCACACTGGACTTTATGATGTTGTCAGAGGGCTCTATTCTGTGTGGCCCTTGTAAAACCAATGATGTTGGATATGTAGGGGATCCCTAAAATGGGTAATCAAAGGTCTCTGTAGAGTCAGCAGTACATAAGGCTATGGAGGGAGAAGAAAAGAAAGACTCTATGGGGGAAATTTACTAAGCTCCCGATTTTGACCGAGATGCCGTTTTTTCATCAAAGTGTCATCTCGGTAATTTACTAAACACTAATCACGGCAGAGATGAGGGCATTCGTAATTTTTTGCAAGTCCAAGTAAAAAATTACGAATGAATACACCATCGGTCAAAACGCGGCTGTTTAAGTATGAATCTCGGTCATTTACTAAGAAGTGCAAAGCAAAAAACAAACAAACACTGCCGTGAAAAATTACAACTCGTAAAAAAGTGCTAAAAAAAAACAGACCTTTTTTTTTTATTCGTGATTGGATAGGCATGCACGGATCCATGAGATCCGTGCATGTATATCAGTGGGAAGGGGTGGGAAAGTGCTTATTTTTTCAAAAAAAATTGCGTGGGGTCCCCCCTCCTAAGCATAACCAGCCTCGGGCTCTTTGAGCCGATCCTGGTTGCAGAAATATGGGGAAAAAAATGACAGGGGTTCCCCCATATTTAAGCAACCAGCATCGGGCTCTGCGCCTGGTCCTGGTCCCAAAAATACGGGGGACAAAAAGAGTAGGGGTCCCCCGTATTTTTAAAACCAGCACCGGGCTCCACTAGCTGGACAGATAATGCCACAGCCGGGGGTCACTTTTATATAGTGCCCTGCGGCCGTGGCATCAAAAATCCAACTAGTCACTCCTGGCCGGGGTACCCTGGGGGAGTGGGGACCCCTTCAATCAAGGGGTCCCCCCCCCCCAGCCACCCAAGGGCCAGGGGTGAAGCCCGAGGCTGTCCCCCCCCATCCAATGGGCTGCGGATGGGGAGGCTGATAGCCTTTGTTGTAAAAGAAAAGATATTGTTTTTAGTAGCAGTACTACAAGGCCCAGCAAGCCTCCCCCGCATGCTGGTACTTGGAGAACCACAAGTACCAGCATGCGACGGAAAAACGGGCCCGCTGGTACCTGTAGTACTACTACTAAAAAAATACCCAAAAAAAGACAAGACACACACACCGTGAAAGTATAATTTTATTACATACATACACACATACATACATACTTACCTTAAGTTCCCACGCAGGTCGGTCCTCTTCTCCAGTAGAATCCAAGGGGTACCTGTTGAAGAAATTATACTCACGAGATCCAGGGGTCCAGGCTCCTCGGGAAATCCAGGGGTAATCCACGTACTTGAAAAAAATAACAAAACGGTGTCCCGACCACGAACTGAAAGGGGACCCATGTTTGCACATGGGTCACCTTTCCACGAATGCCAGAAACCCACTTTGACTTCTGTCTAAGTGGGTTTCTTCAGCCAATCAGGGAGCGCCACGTTGTAGCACTCTCCTGATCAGCTGTGTGCTCCTGTCCTCACTGACAGGCAGCACACGGCAGTGTTACAATGTAGCGCCTATGCGCTACATTGTAACCAATGATGGGAACTTTCTGCCCTGCGGTTGACCTAAAGTGACGTCACCGCTGAGCAAGAAAGTTCCCAGCATTGGTTACAATGGAGCGCATAGGCGCTACATTGTAACACTGCCGTGTGCTGCCTGTCAGTTAGGACAGGAGCACACAGCCGATCAGGAGAGTGCTACAACGTGGCACTCCCTGATTGGCTGAAGAAACCCACTTAGACATTAGTCAGAGTGGGTTTCTGGCAGTCGGGAAAAGGGGATCCATGTGCAAACATGGGTCCCCTTTTAGTGCGTGGCTCGAGTGTCCGTTTTGTTATTTTTTTCAAGTACGTGGATTACACCTGGATTCCCCGAGGACCCTGGACCCCTGGATCTCGTGAGTATAATTTCTTCAACAGGTACCCCTTGGATTCTACTGGAGAAGAGGACCGACCTGCGTGGGAACATAAGGTAAGTATGTATGTATGTGTGTATGTATGTAATAAAATTATACTTTCACGGTGTGTGTGTCTTGTGTTTTTTTGGGTATTTTTTTAGTAGTAGTACTACAGGTACCAGCGGGCCCGTTTTTCCGCCGCATGCTGGTACTTGTGGTTCTCCAAGTACCAGCATGCGGAGGAGGCTTGCTGGGACTTGTAGTACTGCTACTAAAAACAATATCTTTTCTTTTACAACAAAGGCTATCAGCCCCCCCATCCGCAGCCCATTGGATGGGGGGGGACAGCCTCGGGCTTCACCCCTGGCCCTTGGGTGGCTGGGGGGGGGGACCCCTTGATTGAAGGGGTCCCCACTCCCCCAGGGTACCCCGGCCAGGGGTGACTAGTTGGATTTTTGATGCCACGGCCGCAGGGCACTATATAAAAGTGACCCCCGGCTGTGGCATTATCTGTCCAGCTAGTGGAGCCCGGTGCTGGTTTTAAAAATACGGGGGACCCCTACTCTTTTTGTCCCCCGTATTTTTGGAACCAGGACCAGGCGCAGAGCCCGATGCTGGTTGCTTAAATATGGGGGAACCCCTGTCAATTTTTTTCCCATATTTCGGCAACCAGGATCGGCTCAAAGAGCCCGAGGCTGGTTATGCTTAGGAGGGGGGACCCCACGCAATTTTTTTTTTAAATTTTACAGTGTTTAATTAAAAAAAAAAAAAAAAATAGAACCCCAGCACGGATCACACAGATCCGGCCGAGATTAATTGTAAAAAAGTCGGCAGTGTTTTGCTAATCACTGCCGTAAAAAACACAAAAAAAACACGAATGACATCGACATCGGAAGAAAAGAAAAACCCGAATACGACAGCTTAGTAAATCCATCGTAACAAATTCAAAAAGTTGCAGTTTTACACTTTCGATGTCATTCGTGATTGAACTTTGACCTGAAACGGGAAAATACGAATCTTAGTAAATTTACCCCTATGTTGGGTCACTCTTCATATGATGAAAAATGATTCAAACGTAACATTTACTTGTGTAAAGTCTAAAAGGTTTGTACACAGAAACACAGACACACAAGAAATAAAATTTCACCTCTGCATCCAATATCATAAATTATTGATCTGATGAGAGCAATTACATTCAAAGAATTCATTAACCAAAATGTATATTCATTAACATGCACCTGAGGTGAAAATATTAGAACTGGAATCATCAGTGGATATCCAGAAAGGGTAGAAACAGAGGCACAAATCAAATAGTAAAGACTATAGTATTGTCCAATATATAGTGCCTACTGTTAAGCGATCTCCTGGTATGAAATAATTTGCTGCGTGTAGGTCTAAGGTCAAATTATGGTATAACCTTGAGTGGTTCACTGAGTAGACAGAGGAGATGGTAAGGTTCAAAGGTTGCTCCAACACTTCTGATTTTTGTATTTAACAGGGATTGTAATTACTGCACCCAATATTCACTAGTGGTCTCCCATCAGACGAGATTGGGCATAGCCAGTGAGATATGGCAGCAAATACCCAATTACCTGTATAACAAATTTGAGCGTGTATGGTTAATGACAAATACCGAGAATAGAAGTACTTCTGCTGTCCAATAAATATGTACAGGTACTCTATTACTGTGGTATTGCAGAGAAATAATTTACTGGCATTTGGATGACAGAGTACTGAAATAAGAGTGATATATAAATGAATGGGTTAGGGGCCGTACCTTCTGCTGTCCGCTGTCATATAATTGATTATATCGGGCAGTGGATGAGAGAGGTGGGCTGGCTTTGTCTATTGAAATAAGAAAATGTCAGCAATAGTTGGTACAACTCACAATTTATAACAATGTATCAGATAACAGTTGTGCAACTTGTAGAGAGAACAAAACACCAAAATTCACCATGCAGTTCCTGCTTTGTAAAGAAGGTGTTAAAGATGGGTGTAGATAGCAGCTCTGTAAATTGGAGCAGATGGTTTTCAGTGATGTTAAGCCTCCCAGTGAAACGGCCGTTTGTTGACAAAACTGAGCGCTTGATATTGTATTAAATAACTTTAATTTAGCAAATAATCATAAATCTATTACTTGAATATAGGTTAAAAATCTCAATACATAATACAAAAACAATACATAATACAAAAAAGGTTCTGTCTCCCCCTGCTTTATATATTGTCAATAAAAATGTAATGTGTAAAAAAATACATTTAATATAAAATCTCAAAAATCATGTAAATATCTCCCATATAGCAGCATAAAATAGTGATACTGTCCCTTTAAGATTTATATGGCTACTAATTCTTCGGCGGGCACAAATAGATTATTATCAGACTTATCAGTGCAGTGACTATCTCCAGTACTCCCTGGCTCCAGCGCAACTTGTCATTTACTGAATAGCTGGTTCAATCCCAGTGTCTGCCCAAACCTGACAGTTCCTGAATAGCTGGTTTAGTCCCAGTGTCTGCTAAACCTGTCAGTTTTTTGATAGCGGTTTCAATCCCAGTATCTGATCTACCTGACAGTTCCTGAATATCTGGTTAAATCTCCAAGTGTCTGCTCAACTATGGGTAAGATCTCCACTTCTGTAAACCCGCACTTTAGTAAATATAGCTCTAAGGTAGGAATAAATCAAAAAAGAGCAAATAACTGTGTACCTGGACAAACTATGTTACACCGAAAGGGGTGCATATACATACATTTTTTGCATGCAGAGTGAATACTGACTGCTTCTACATGTAGCTCGCAAATGCTGATTTTCAGTCTTGTACGTCTCCCTCAAATATAAATCTTTCTGCACATTTTAAATTTGCCCCACCTGCAGTTCAACATTTTTCAAGGTGCACAGTTACTTCTTTCTTACTTGGGTCCTAATTCAGATCTGATCGCAGCAGCAAATTTGTTAGCTAATGGGCAAAACCATGTGCACTGCTGGAGGGGGGTGGGGGTGAGAAGTTCAGATTATTTCTAATAAATATTTAAAATGCCAGCGTTAATATATGCTGCGGACGCATGGCGCATCTTATTACCATATACGATAAAAGTGCGCTGTACGTCGCAAACACTACATCCCTTAAGAGAAAACAACAAGTACTCGCACACATTGTAGGTTGAGGTCCAATGCCTAGAGATGTATATATTTGATATTAAAAGGGTATGCATACAAATATAACACATGTAAAATATATATATGGTTACAGAGTTACAATTCCACAACAAGCAGTTGTGGTTACAAAATATTCCATTACAGCCAGCATACATACATTACCCTTTCCCATAGAACATTTCCTCCATCTCTCCCTCTCCCTCTCAGCAAGCAACAGTAACTAACAGCAGTAGAAAAAACAGACCTTCTTGGGTGAGGTCAAATACCTATATACCGTGTATTGGGGGAAGTACATGTCTGGGACTGAGTCTTCTGTTATTGGTCCAGGGAAGGGGAAATCTCTCATTCATGATGTGTTATTGGTCAGTTCATATGCAAGCAACGTCCAGCCTTGAAGATGACATCATAGGGATTAGCCATGCTGTCTTCCAGGGAGATTCTTTTGTTCGCTTTAGAATCGTGGCTTCATATTCCCACATTTAATCATAACCAATCATTGCAATGTGCTACAATCTAATCACAGCTATCAAATTAACACACTCATTCCCCTGATCATTCTGACACCAAGCATGACATGTTTATCTTGTTCCGTTCCAATAATACATATTTATATGATGTTATAACTCTTATATAAATACATTATAATGTTTGGTGCTTGACATGTTTAATTTATGTGTTGTATGAAATATGTGTTGAATATATCTTTGTGGCGTGTCTGTGTGAATGCGTATGCTACCATATATTGCTGTGCACGCTGCGTGTATGCTCACGCACAGCAACCCATCTGTTTGGAGTTTGTATGTTGTGTGTATGTAATATTTTTGACTTCGACAGTCCACCCTTTGACAGTAGACAATAAATGTCATAACTTTCACACTAAACATAATTACAAAAAAATATTTCAAACACATAATCGGTGACCTAGACACACGTATGTATTCATTTTGCAAATCATACATTGACTATATTTGGGGAAGACAGGGAGGAGGACGGGACATCCTCTATATGCACTCGGCGGTCATGGGACCACTGGTTGGGTGTGGGACGACATTCAACCTATAGAGTATGCTGGGAAAGTGCTATGGCCTATGATGTCTGATTTGAAAGAACGTTGCACACATACATGTACCTACGTCTTTGTACACTGATGTTCGGATTCAATAGAGGTTTTGCTGGGTAGAGGGAGAAAACACAAACAAATCGTGAAAGAGACATATAAAATTTTCATGGTATATATTCCTATCACTCCCTGAACATTGTTTCCATTTCTGGATCGTATGCTAGGTCTGTTTCATCATTGAACAAGGGTTATTAGTAGTGTCCTTCCTAGATAACATAAACCTTCGGAGTTCGGGGAGAGGCACTCATAAACCTTTCTTCCACATATATTAATGAGCTCTTTATCTGCTGTGTGTGAATAGCCATTGTCTGATTGTTCCTGATTACCTCCCGATTTCCTGAAATTGGTGAGATTTAAACATACCAGGGATTTATCTATGGAACTGGTGGATTTTAAGACTAGGGGGTCTAGTTATATTATATTCCTTAGCCACCCCACCCCCCCCTCTTTCCATGTCATTCAAGTACCTCAGCTAACTCTACAGAATATGGCACTAATCTTGAATTATTTGGTCTTAGAGGTACCTGTGAGCACATCCAACATTCCGTTTGGTTTAAGACCTTACCCACTAGTGAGTGGTAATCACTCAAGGGATGTCTGTCAAATGCTGCCTTATTGCTAGACTGACATCTCTGGATGCACTCATCTTCAAATATAGGGTCCCAATAACTACAAAATACAGTATTCCTTAGACAATAGCCTATCACGTTACCTCCGAACTCCGTAACTACTAGACCTGTGATTTTCTCTGGCTTTAACAAAGTGATAGGCTGATCCTGGGATCCTATAAAGACATCACTCCTTTCTCCAGAACCAGTTCCAGTCCCACACTCGATTCCTCATGAAAACATCACAAAAATAGAATGTCCTGAAAAAAAAAAAATTTGTCAACGGGAAGAAAGAAAGATAGTACAAAAGAAATCTTGCCCATAGCAAATCCATTACAACGACTGGTCTTTCTGTAATCCTTTAGTTCGCTCAGGTAGTGTTCAACAGTGCCGCCTCTCAGTCTTCATGGAACAGTCTCTCGGGTGATACTTCTGCGATCTCACTCCATTTACGAGTTCTTTCCGGACTACGGACTTTCCTGTGATGGGAATTTGTGGACCCAAGTCTCTCTCTCGGCTAACTTTCACTGGGATCGTGCCGTCAACAAAACTTGGTACAGTCCTTCCCACCTGTATTAGGCAACCTGAGCGCAAGAACAATCACAGTCTCTTGGTTGACAATCAAGACAGTTAGTAGTAGGCATATCAGGAATCAACAGTTTCAAGTTCTTTTGTTAAGTTCTCAAATGCTGGCTCATCTCGATAAGGTACTGTACTGTCACCTCATTGGTGTATTTCTGATCATGGTGCGGATCGATCATGATATGAGGTCGTCTTACAAAAAAAAAAACCAAGCCAAAAATTTCAAAGAGGGTGATTCGTTAAGTGGGGATCTGGGAGTGGTTCCGATGCTACATAACACTAGTGGCAGTGTCTATGACCACAATAGTCCAGTTTCAAGCTATCACTTTGCTCCTACTCCTAAGGATACCATATGTACACACAAATTTCTGCACAATTTTCTTTGCGGTAAACACGGCAGTATTTGTGGCAGCAGGAAATGCCTCTACCCAGTTTGAGAAAACACCAGTGTACACCAATACATATTTCAAATTCCTACAGGGTGTTAACTGTACAAAGTCGATTTGTATTACCTGAAAAGGTCCGTCTGCAGGAGGAGTATGGGATGGCTCTGTTAGTACTACCTTACCAAATGTTCTTCCTCATGCAAGTAAGACAGGTCATTGCTTTCCTGCTTGCCTGAGAAGGGAACCCTGGTGCACGCCAGTGAGCTCTTTTTTTTTTGTTTTAATTTTTTTTAAAATAAATTTTAATAAATTGTATTGAATTTTCACATTATTACACCAAAACATGGTAAACAAATAAAAATAAATAAAGTTGACACATTCGTAATACATTGTGTTGAAGACAATATTGTTTGGACGACAAGAGAGGAACAAAGGTAAGAGACAGAATTAGCAGTATCACTCTTCAGGTTGCACAATGTGCCATTGTGATTGTCAGCTTCGTATCATGAGGAGAATAAACTAAACATACCTCATCCTTCACGCCATCCCAAGCTGAACATATCCTAATCAGCATTTTAGTCTTCAAAACGGTAACAGATATAGGTTATTCAACAAAACAATAAAGTAAGAACAGGGGTTTTAAGGGAAAGTGGAGGGGAAAGGGGAGGATGGACATCATCTCCTTGTCCCACATCATTTAATAAAAGGATAGATAGAAAGATAGTGGTCCCATTACTTTATTGCTTTACTCATTCAACATCTAGTCAGATAGCCATTTATTGTCTATAATATTGAGGAAATTAGAGGTGGTTAAAGGGGGTCAGCACCTCTTCTGTCAGAGCATCATATTCCGAATATTGTCGGATCTACTCAAGTAGTCAGGGTTATTTGGATATGTCTAGGGAAGTGCGAATTTGGTTTTGTAACTCTTCTGGTTTTGAGGAGATGTATACTCCCCATTTGCGTAGGAAACCCGAGCCTCTTCCCGAGACATCAAGAGTCGCCTCATAACAATCAAAATACATGTATCTCATGAGGAGAGCATCGACTTCCCTCAGTGATGGGGTATGGCTAGAAATCCAAAAATTCAGAATCACTTTCTTTGCCACTGTCACAAGGTTTGTCAGAAAGGGAACTAAACGAGAGTGAGACCTACCCAGAGTCCAGTTGTCAAAATTTGCAAAGAGTAAGGGGATGCAATCTAGGGTTACCCTTACGTCTAAAACAGAGTGTACATAATAAATCAGCTTATGCCAAACAATTTTTATTTTTCCACACGTCCATAAGTTATGGAATAGCGTTGCTGAAGATGCAATACATTTTGGACACCGGCCGGACTCCACTACGAAATGATGTCTCTGGCCTTGAGCCATATATGCCCTAAAAATGTTTTTTTTTTAAATATTAATTTTTTATTGTTTTACGGGTAAACAAAGCAGTTGGGATAGGGATACAGAAAGGAAAAGAGGGGGGGGGGCAGGGGGGGTACACACATCAGTCAGCATAAAACAAAGTAACATAAAGAGTTTTATACAAGGCATTGTACATAAAAGGGGGACTGCAGGAGTCAAACATGCCTACATGAGATTCATGTTAAGCCCATAACAAATATACCTAGGTGTCCTGAGGGGGTGTGGAGATTGGAGGGCGACTATGCCAGTAAGTGGACCACGGATACCATCGGAGCAGCGGGGATGAGGAGGTAGAGGCATAGGCTACACCCGCTGTCTCAAATTCGTAATGTGATTGTACGGCCATTTCTATTGCTGAGATATGGGGAGCCTCGGTAGAATGCCAAAGGTGAGCTATTGAAGTTTTGTTGAGATAAGGATATGGCCTAGTATATAGCGATCACCTGGTGTTAAATCTCCGTAGTATAGGTGGAGAAGGGCCAGTCGTGGGTGAGGGGAAATATGGTGGCCTAAGACTGATTCTATGAGGTGGAAGACCGATGTCCACAATGAGGTAAGTACAGGGCAGTCCCAGAAAATATGCATTAAAGTGCCGACCATTCCACAATTCCGCCAGCACATTTTGGTTGTAGAGGGTCGCATCACATGGAGGCGGGATGGGGTGAAATACAGGCAGTAAAGAAGTTTATAAAACAGTTCTATATGAGATATACATTTAGAGACTGTGTAGCAGGATCTGTATATCTTTTCCCATTCCTCCTCTGAAATTGAGCATTTAAGGTCTATCTCCCATTTCAACTGAAAGGGGGCTTTCTGCATTGGTCGGGGATTATTAATGTAATTATACCATTTGGTAATACCCCCCCTGCCTTCCCCCGTCTCCAGGAACTTTTGGACTAGTTTAGGCAATGAGGGGGGGGGGGGGGGGGGGATGGTGGGTGTCGAAACTCCGTGGAGCCAATGTCTAAGCTGCAAATATTTATAAAATTCCCCACGTGGTAGTAGGAAAGTTTCCTGGATCTGGGCAAAGGGAAGGAGGGCACCATGCTCCATTATATCCTGTAAGACTGGATTCCTTGAGATATCCAACAATCAAATCTTAAGTCAGGGATCAAGGAGGCTATTCCAGTCAATGATATGGCCGTTGTGGGGAGGGTTATGTAATTTCTACTTCGCACCACCTCCACCCAGGCCTTCCTAGTAGATTGGACAGAGAAAGACCGATTGGTTAATAATGTACCCTCAGATTTAGGGAGTAACAGTACATCGGTCAGGGGTAATGGGGTTATAAGACCTTGTTCCAGTTGTACCCACGATTTACACGTGGGTTGGATATACCATGCCCCTATCTGTGCCAAATGGCAAGCCAGTTGGTATGTGTGCAAATCCGGGAATGCCAATCCCCCGTCTCGTTTGGGGCGAGTCATTGTTTTCCTGGCCAACCTTGTTTTTTTGCCTTTCCAAACATAAGCGTTGAATATCGCGTTAAATTTGGATAGAAGGGAGTTGGGGGCGAGGAAGGGGATGGCCCGGAACAGATACATAAGTCTGGGGAGGACCGACATTTTCAGCGCGGCTATTCTCCCCAGCCATGATACATGTTGCATCAACCCGTGACTAGGGTTGTGGATTTGCGCAAAAGGGGGGGGGGGGGGGGGTAGTTAGCAGATATCATATCTTCTAGCTTCTTAGTGATATGGATTCCCTGATATTTGAGACTTCTATCCTGCCAAGAGTACGAGTAGGAGGCCCTCAGTTTGGTCAAGAGAGAAGGCGTAAAATTAATAGGGAGTGCCTCTGTCTTAGTGTTATTAAGTTTATAGTAGGATGCCTCTGAATAATCGGACAATAGTGTGTGTAGCGCCTTCAGGGAGGAGGGAGGGTTAGTGAGAGTCAAAAGGACATCGTCTGCGAAGAGACAAATCTTATGAGAATGTCCCATAAATTCCACTCCTGTAATCGAGGGAGAGGTTCGTATTTTTTCGGCCAATGGTTCCATCGCCATGGCAAAGACTAGTGGAGATAGGGGGCACCCTTGGCGAGTGCCGTTCGTAATGGAAAAGGGGGATGAGAGCAGTCCGTTCACACACACCCTTGCCGAGGGGAGGGAATAAAGAGCCATAATGGAGGATAGGATTCTCCCGGTAAGGCCAAATTTCCTAAGAACCGCCTGCAGGTATCCCCAGTGGAGGCGGTCGAACGCCTTCTCCGCGTCCAGCGAGAGCAATAATAAAGGAGACTCGGCTCTAGAGAAGGCGTCCAGTACATTTACCACTCGCCTAGTGTTGTCAGGTGACTGTCTACAGGGAACGAATCCCACCTGGTCACCGTGGATGATAGAAGGAAGTAGGGGGTTAAGCCTATTAGCGACTAACTTCGCGTATATTTTCAAGTCAGTATTTAATAAGGCTATAGGGCGATAGTTGGGCATCATGGCAGAATTTTTCCCCGGTTTAGGAAAAGCTACTACGCGGGCTTCTAGCATCTCCACTGGGAAGTTCCCTACTAAGGAGGCGTAGTTATAAACGCCGTCTAGAATAGGGACCAAAGTGTCTTTGAAACATTTGTAGAAATTGTTTATAAACCCATCAGGGCCTGGGGCTTTGTCTAATGGAAGTGAGTCTATGGCCTGGGAGATTTCCGTCTGCGACCATTGTTGGTTTAAGGACTGTAGAGATTCTAGGTCCAGGGAGGGGAGATTAACATCTTTCAGAAAAGCGGCTATAATAGCTGGTGTGGGTTGTGGGGTGGAGACATCGTCTTTTAGGTTATAGAGGGAGGAGTAATACGAGGCGAAGGAGTTAGCTATATCTGATGGGTCTGTTATCTTGGTATTATTTGAGTTAATGATATATTTCACCCTTTCCCTAGCATTTTTTCCCCGTAGTTTGCGAGCAAGCATTCTACCCGCCCTATCACCTTGCATATAGAACTTTTGCCGCAATCGGAAAAGGTTTTTACGTACCTCCGTCAATTCTAATTTATTCAGTTCATCTCTGACCCGAGTCAAATCTCGGTATACTTTCTTATTAGAGGGATTCAGCTTAAGCAAAGCATCCAGATCTGCAAGCTGGGCTTCGAGTTCTACCTGTTTTTCCCGGGAGGTCCTGCGTATATAAGCAGCCGCTTGAATTGACGCTCCCCTAATCACCGCCTTGAGGGCGCACCAATGTGTGAATACGGACGTTTCTGCAGGGGTGTTAGTTTCAACATATAGGGAGAGGGCCTGAGCTATAGACCGATGGGCGTCCGGGTTTAAAAGGAGATAGTCCCTAAGGCGCCATAAGGTAGGAGTGGACCTCACTTGGCGGGGGTTCCACCGGACTGAGAGGGCAGAGTGATCGGACCACGAAACTGGCAGGATAGAAGCCTTCGAAACCTGTTGGAGAGTCCATTTATCAGATATCACTAGATCTATCCTAGAGTAAGAGCCGTGGACTGGGGAGAAAAACGAGTAGTCCCTGCTTGACGGATTCTTAGCCCTCCAAACGTCATAGAGGTCATATTCATGTATTATGTTTCTAAAGGCATGGAAGCTGTCACGTTGTGGGTCTCCCTTGCGAGATGGGTGGGTTTGGGATCTGTCCACCGCTGGGTCAAGGACCATGTTAAAAAGTCACCCAACAGTAGTAGAGCACCCATTAGGTGCTTCTGGAGGACTGTGAAAAATTTCCTAAGGAAAGGTATTTGTTTAGTATTGGGAGCGTAAAGTGTAGCTATAGTGACCGGCTTATCTTCCAATTTACCTGTCAGTATAAGGTACCAGCCCTCTTGATCTGAGATCTGGCACTCTAGAGAGAAATTACAGGAGTTTGAGAATAATATTGCCACTCCTGCTCTCTTTTTCGGGCCATTGGACATAAAGCTAATGGGGAATTTATTATCCCTGAATGGGGGGAGGTGTCGAAAACATAAAGTGAGTCTCCTGCAAGGCCACTATGTGAGCCTTAAATTTGGCAAAGTGACGCAGGGCTAATCGTCGTTTATTCGGCGAATTCAGCCCTTTTACGTTTAAAGATAGTACATTAACCATTAGGTCTATCTGAGAGCCGAGCTATTATCAGGTTACATTTAATATCTCTGTAACAGGGTCTGCTAAAGTGTGTGTGTGTTAAAACTGGGAGAGATGGGGCGAACAGGGGGGGTGACAGAAATAGGAAGGAAGGGGCATAGAGCGGGCACCGCATGGGTGCCAAATAGGGTTGCCTAGCGTGGCAACACATGGGGTCGGGGCGAGGTGCGGGGAGTTATCTCCCCCCACTCCTAAAACATTCAACCTAGACAAGAAAGAGAGGTAAACACCGGACCGCAGGGGGTTGCATGACATATGCTTCCTCTCGGGGAGCTCTACACATATCCTAAATAGCATCGACCTAGGTAGCACTTCCCCATTTAGAGGAGCAGTATTAAGCATGGTCAGCATGAGTACAGTGAAAACATAACACAATAAGCGTCCCAGGGGAAACCGGCGCCGCCCACATGTCACGCCCCCCCGGAGTATCCTCCGGGAGGGCATAGCAGCGGCACGCAGTGACCCCACGGGAAGCAGGCAAAACAAGGACATGTATGACAATGACATACAACCTGGTAGAGAAAATCAGATTCTAATGTCCATTGTCTGCTCTCGACCACTCTTGAGTCAGCTTGAGTGTTGCCGGTGCTGTTTCAGGTGTATCCTCTCTCCTCCAGGAATCCAATAATTTCAGACCCGCTTCTGGCGTGATAATCGCGTGCATAACACCATTGCGTCTAACCAACAGTTTCGTCGGGAATCCCCATCGGTAGAGGATATCGGCTTTCCTAAGTGCCGAGGTCACCGGGTAGAACGAACGTCTCAGAGCTAGGGTGGCTGCCTAGAGGTCTCCGTAGACTTGTACATCTCCCAGGGTTCCGGCTGGCAGGTCCGGGCGCATAGCCACCCGCAAGATCTGTTCCTTGATATGGAAGTAATGCATCCGCATTAGAGTGTCTCTCGGAGCGTCCTTCGGGGCATTTCTAGCTTTCGGTAGACGGTGGATGCGGTCGATAAGAAAGTCATCGATAGAACTGGTTGGGAGAAGCGCCATGAAGAGGTCCGTCGCAAATTGGGTGAGTTCTGCATTGGTGACGGTTTCTGGGATGCCTCTGAGTTTTATATTATTACGGCGTGACCTGTCCTCAAGGTCACATGTCTTCCGCCGTAGATCCGCGACTTTGGCCTGTAGGTCTTCGAGTTGGGTAATCACCACATTATGTGACTTCACCACCTCCTCACATTTATTCTCGAGGTGATCTGTGCGTTGACCTATAGCGTCGATCGACTGTTGGCAACTTTGAAGCGCTGTTTTAACTTCCCTCGAGATATCATCCTTAAATGAAGCCAATAGTTGTCGCATAGAACCCAGTGTGAGGGGCGCATCATCATCTAGTTGAGAGAGGTTAGATTGATTGGCCCGAGGGGTCGCAGATATGTCCTCGCCTTTCCGGGATTGTTTAGGTAAAGAGTCCAATATGACAGAGTTTTTCTGGCTTTGGGAAGACGGGGACTGTTTAAAGAAGGCGACCTGGCGGGTTGGGGTCGGGTCTTTTTGACGTTTAGGCGGCATAGTCCCAATTTGAGTAACCTCTTCACAGTTATCGTATACACAAAAGATCGGACCGAGGAGGAGGAGAGAAAAGCCTATGTCGGCTTAATATGCATACCTCGGCAGCTTTACTTTTTCAGGAGCGGGGGGGAGCACCACGCATCACACTGGAGATCACATCAGAACGGTTTAGCAGGGGATGAATCGCCCCATGGCATCCAGTCGCCGGGTGTCAGCGGGGATTCACTGTTCTTATAAGTATGTCTAACTTTCCCTTGTGCAGGCAGAATTAAATGTCAGGGAGTGAATATCCCCCGCGTCAACCTCTTATGTAGAGGCACGAAGGTGCTGGTATATTTTGCAAGAAAGATGCGGGACAGAGGCAAAACTGTAGTACTGGCTATTTTGCCAGCATTCAAGATGGCGCCTCCGGCTTCCAGTCACAGGCCTCTGATAACTTGGTGTCTTGAGTTCCCTGTGTTCATTGATGGTATCAGTGGATGTGGACCGAGGGTTTTGGGGTCCCTGGCTCCCTCTTCTCGTTTAGACTCCCAGCAGGGTGCTCGGCTCTGTTCTGGGGAGGCTCCCAGATCTGCAGCATGTGATCTCAAGATGGCCGCCGGCTGGTGCCCAGGTATGGAAAGTGCCCTGTAATCCCAGCTCCTGCGGGCTGGGAGCGATGGGGCCTCGTCCTGTGGGTGCTCGGGGGTCTGGGGAGCAGTGTGGGGAGAGACAGGCAGCGGTGGGAGGCGCCACGGGTCCCGTTCTGGCCGCGATCCGGACCCGGAGCTCA
Organism: Pseudophryne corroboree; assembly: GCF_028390025.1. NCBI lineage: Eukaryota > Metazoa > Chordata > Amphibia > Anura > Myobatrachidae > Pseudophryne > Pseudophryne corroboree. Next base: position 644,185,378 of record NC_086447.1, on the reverse strand, counting down.
AAATCGGGTCGGCTACAAACTCAAGGCCCCGGTCTCGGTTGTCACAGTAGGCCGCAATTGCGGGAGCCGTGCAGCGGCCTCCCGGCTGGATCCCCTCGTTCAGGGTGCTGTCCACAGCCGTGGGCAGAGGTAGGCAGGATGGTTTTATGTGCAGGATAGGTTTATTAGCGAGGTTTTAACCCAGGTTATGTTAGTACTCTTGCACTGGACGTCCGTTCAGTGCTGCGTCCAAGCCACGCCCCCCCATAAAAATCTTTTAATATGTACCTCTTGTAAGACAGAGGTCCTGAGAGTCCTATCTTAGGGGGTAATTCCAAGTTGATCGCAGCAGGATATATTTTAGCAGTTGGGCAAAACCATGTGCACTGCAGGGGGGGGGGGGCAGATATAACATTTGCAGAGAGAGTTAGATTTGGGTGGGTTATTTTGTTTCTGTGCAGGGTAAATACTGGCTGTTTTATTTTTACACTGCAATTTAGATTGCAGATTGTACTCACCACACCCAAATCTATCTCTCTCTGCACGTTATATCTGCCCCCCCTGCAGTGCACATGGTTTTGCCCAACAGCTAAAAAATTTCTTGCTGCGATCAACTTGGAATTACCCCCTTAGTATTTAAGTAAAGCATTGTCAGTCTCCAAAGATGGTACATCTTTGAGCCAAATCATTTGTGTTTTGTTTATCAGTTTAGGAACTCTGGACTTCACTAAAATACAATATAACAACCGTGTTTTATACTCGTTTTTGGTGTAGCGGGAAACGATGTGGTTTAAAGGATCTAAACGTGTTTCTGACTCAGGGCTTGGGGAAATGGACAGGGCAAAATGTGTAACTTGCATCAAAGGGAACAAACTATTACTGGGAAGATTAAATTCCGACTGTAAGGCCCTAAAGTATTTAACTTTGCCTCCTGGGTCAAATACTTCCGAAATGGCTCTCAGACCCTTTGAGATCAATCTTAGACATGCCGAGTTCTCCAAACCCGGAGTAAAAGGAGGGAGTACCTCATATGGGTATCCATTCTTTTCTTGTCGATCTTCTAAACAACGTACTGTTCACTGCACCCCAAGCTTCATAAATATCTCTAAATAGTAAATTGGCACTGATGTGTTTAGGGATAAGGTGATTCGGGGTAAGCAATAGAGCTCCCGGAGAGTATGGGTGAAAATATCCTCATTCCAATTCAAAGTCAGTGAACCTGCTACCTTCTGTCAACCAATCAAGTGCGAATCTAAACAAAAGTGCTCTAGAATAATGCGTAAGGTCTGTCAAACTCAATCCCCCACTTGCTTTTAGGCATCTTAATTTCCAAGAAGCAATCCTAGGTTTTTTTGATTTCCAAATAAATTTAGAGCAGATCTTGTCAATATGTTTAATGTCTATCTTAGTCAGTTTAAGGGACAACATTTGCAGATAATACAACAATTTGGGTAGGAGGACAGACTTTACCACTTCTATCCTGCCTAGAAACGATAATGGTAAGACATGCCACTGTTCCAGGGATTTTTCCATTTTTATAATGGCGGAGCTAAAATTCAAACTGTAGATCCTAGATACGTCATTAGCAATAAGGATACCAAGACATTTTAAGTGATAGGGCATGATTTTTATGTCCCAGGTATTGTCCTCTGTCATTGTGGGTTGGTCTTTCCCCTTTATAAATAGTAACTCTGAGATATTAACATTTATTTTATATCCTGATATGTTCCCAAATTCAGAAATTAGATCTAGGATTACCGGGATAGAGTGAGCAGGATTCGTAATGTTAAGGAGCATATCGTCTGCGAATAACAGCACTCTAAGATCTCTGTCTCCTAACTTAATTCCTTGGTTCAGCGGAAGCGGTCGTATTGCAATGGCTAATGGTTCTAAGGCCAGTATGAATAAGAGAGGGAATAAGGGACAACCCTGGCGGGTGCCTCTCATTATTGAGAATGGATCCGAGAGTGAGCTATTGCATATCAACTGTGACCTAGGTTGTGTGTATAACGTCCTTAGAAAACCTATAACTCTATCAGGGAAGGCAAAACGCGACAGAACATCGTATAAGTGGTCCCAGAGCACCATGTCAAATGCCTTTTCCGCGTCTAGGGAGAGTATAGCCTGTGGGGCGTTCGACACTGCACCCCGGTTACCACTCACCGCCAACAACACCCTCCTCACACTGATCGCGGAGCTCCTACCCTGCACGAACCCCATCTGATCCTCATGAATAAGATTCAGGAGGACCAATTTCAATCGATTTGCCAGAATTTTTGTCAGCATTTTATATTCGATATTCCATAACGAAATTGGTCTATAGGAACCAGGTTCAGAGGGGTCCCTGCCAGGTTTTAGGAGAACCCTAATATGCGCTGTGTTATAATGTAAAGGCAAATCCCCAGATTCTAAAATAGAATTCAAAATTGACATCAACATGGGTATAATACGGGGGGCTAGCAGTTTATATAGCTCAGGGGTAAGACCATCTGGGCCGGGTGCCTTCCCCAATTTTAAGTGAGATATCGTCTGGGTAACCTCCTCCGTGGAGACTTTAGAAGTGAGTAATTAACCCATAGAATTCGGCATCTGCGGTATTGGTAAGTCCTCCCAAAAGGTCGATTTTTGAGTACTATCCACTGGTGAGGTGGAGTAGAGTGAGGTGTCAAAATCTTTCAAAACTCCTGCTATCTGAGTATTTGAAGATGTCATGTTTCCATCTCCCATTTTTAGGGGGTAAATCGTGGGTGGTTTACGCTGACCAAGCAACAAACTTGAAAAGAGTTTACTCGATTTGCTAGCGAATCTATGGAATTTACTGCTCTTTATAAAAGTATAAGACGCTTCCATTTAGGTAAACAAATTTTCAAAGTGTTGTCTGTCTTTGTTATAGGAAGCTTTAGTAGCCACCATTGGTTTAGATTTATAAAGCTGAAAAGAGGACGTCAGTGCGTCTTGTGCTTAGGTAAATTGTGAGATGGCGTGTTTTTTCTGGGAGGCAGAATGTGAAATTATGACCCCTCTGAGCGTTGCCTTGAAGGCTTGCCAGTAGAGAACGGGTTTAGTCACTTTTATGTCACTATTGTCTCTCTCAAATTCATCCCAAGATTTGAATATTGAATCTTGCAATGATTGAGAAGTGGTAATTGTTGAGGGACATCTCCAACGTATTGAGCTACCTCTATCAAAAGACAATTGTATCTTAATCCAAACAACTGCATGGTCTGAAATCATTATTGGCTCCATCTCCGCTCTAGAAAGCTTTGGCAAGAGGGTGATTGAAGTCAATATATAATCTATCCGTGACATTCGCCCTGTAGCTGCCGATAGACAAGAGTAATCCTTGTCAGTCGGGTGTAAAGTGCGCCAAGAGTCAAGCATGTGCAAGGTTCGTGCAAATTCCGGTACACCAAATTTTGGAATCGTAATGTTAGAAGGTGTGGGAGATTGTTTGTCAAGGTGAGCAAGGGATATCAGATTTCGGTTGCCTCCAATTATCAGGGTTAAATGAGAGTGTGGCAGTAATATAGAAGTAAGTTTTGTTAGGAAATGTAAAGAATATACATTGGGTGCATAAATAGAGGCACAAGCAAATAGCATTGTTTCATAAGATAATCTAGCCACTATATAACGCCCCATAGGGTCAATGGTGACATCTGAGACTTCTATGGATAGGGAAGAAAGTGCGATTATCGCAACCCCTCTTGACTTTGAATTGTAAGAGGCTGATACCAGGACTCTCCAGCCCAAAGTATTTAACCTATGGATGTCACTTTGCAATAGATGCGTTTCTTGCAGGTAAACAATATCTAAACGTAACTTTTTCAAATACATGAGAACACATTTACGTTTACTAGGGGAATTAAGTCCACCTACATTCCAGGTACCTATATGTAAGGCCATATCATCCTTTCAGTGATTCTAAATGGGTGCATCTTGTTGGATACATAAATGACCGCAATATCAGGGACATGAACAATAGCACCTGGGTCTAAAGGAGATGAAGAAGGGAGAGGAGGGGGAAGAACACCAAGTGGCGTTCAAAAATACAAACAAAAAGGATAAGAAATAACATTCTTAACAACATTGGGAACACTTCCACAGACATTAAGCAGCACCTGCCGCTTAGAATGAAATCTGCATACCGTCGAACTCCGCAACTGGCTTGCTGTCAGACCATTAAAGCTATAACCAAGCATCACATTACTACTTGGTGCCTACAGGATCACCAAACCTGGCAGAACGGAAAACAGCTTCCAATCTGTCAAGCAAGGCACCAAATCAGTTTAACTTTTGGAGAACGAGGGGGGGGGGGGGGGGGAGAATGAGAGGAGAGGGGCATGTAGAGGGGGGGCTCTACTGTCAGCAACCCCCCTATCAACCGGTAATTCTATGAGGGTCAGCATGGATTGAAAAGCAGGTTAAAGGAGCAACTGGTATAAAAAAAACCCACCCAGAAAGGACTAACCATCCAACCGGGCCAATAGCCTGCCTCAGCCGTCATAGCGGATATTGACAGGGAATATACATAACTTTGTGTATTGATAGGCAAACATAAACTTCAAACATAAATTCTGCATAGGAAACGGCACAGTAGAAAACTGTACACTATAACTAGAGGCAGAGAACCGGGACAATATTAACCACTAAACATAAATAGCAAATTTGTCGCATTATAGTGAATGTTAGGGCTGTTCAGCAGCAACACAGGTCTATGTATGAATTATCAAACCTCTGCATCATGGATAACGGAGATACCAACGTGATGCGGGTACTTCTAAAAGTACTCTCGGCCACTGAAAGTATATAAGAGTCATAAATGTTACATTTGGCCGACATCAGTTGAATTTCCACAGCGGAAGTTTAGCGCCGGGCACCCGCAGGAACTACGCGTATAAACATTCACAGTCAGACAGCCCGGAGTTATGCGCATCAGCCACAGATGCCTCCTTGAGGTACGCCTCAGCATCCATGTGTGTTAAGAAATCTACAAATTGAGAATAATTATAAATGCGCAGCCGCGCTGGGTAGAGAAGGGCAAATTTCCTGTTTTCCAGGATAAGGCGGGAGCATAGTCCGGCCTGTCCTTGGATAACTCAGCCGAATAATCCTGAAATAGGATTTTATATCCGTCCCATACGAGCTGCTTTATCTTGCGGGACGCAGACCACAGCAATTCTTGAAAATTCAAAGGTTGGATTATCACTGCTCTGGGTCTGGCTCCCTCTTGTGATCGAATCGGGCCTAATCTGTGGGCTCTTTCTATAATCAAGTCAGAGCATCTATCTTCCACATGGAGTAATGCAGGCAATGATATTTTTATGAAATAAAATAAATCTTGTCCTTTGACCGTTTCGGGTAAACCTATGATTCTGAGATTCCCCCTACGGGACCTATTCTGTAAATCTTGAATCTTGTTGTGTAGCTGCAAGATATCCTTGGTATTTCTAGAAGTGGATTTTTTAAGGTTAGCTACGTCAGCAAAAAAGTCTCTCCCAAGCGCTGTTCAATGCCAAGGACCCTCTGTGTCAACTGTGAAAGTTGATTATTAATATCAGCAATTTGTGCTTTAAATATCGGGCTAATAGCCTGCTTATCAGCATGTGCAAGTTGTTTCTCTGGGGGCTGCTGCAGCGCTGTGTCAGACATCGCATTCCGCACAGTTTGTGATTTTACCTTCCCACTTTTAGACTGCTGGGCTGGAAGAGGCTCCTCTTCTGTGGAGTCATCAGATCCTGCTGATTGGGAGCCGCCATCCTGGCTAAGAAGATCCCGCTCCTGTTGCCCCTGAGAGGAGAGAGCGCCCCGCGCCATTTTAGTTTGGGCACGACGCTGCTCCTTCTCCTTCCTGGTGCGCAATTTTCCTCCCGGCATCACGGACAAATACTTGTCCATATAGCGGCACTCGTCCCCCTCGGTCTCCGGCGGTGAGGGATGCTGCAGAGAGGCTTAATAGCCTTGTTAAGGGATGCTGGGGCGGCCAGGTTAGCGGAGCTCACTCCTTCAGCGTCCGCTCACCCGCTCGCCAGACCAGTAAAGCTCTTACCAATATGCACATACCTTCCCTACCCTAGGGGAGTCAGACCATGTGCCGCCTCAGCTAGGCCTGGGAGATATGTCTTGGGGGCCACTGGCTTAACTTGTCCATCTCTCCAGAGTCCTGAGGACTCCTGACCATACCCCTTCGCCTTCTAGACCTCCTTTTCCTGTAGGGAACACAAATCTGCATCTTAATTTAACTGTTGTTTGTTTGCAATGTAGAGTACCATAAGCATCACTCAAAAAAAAGAAAGAAAAAGAAAAAAACATCTCTAGAGGGAAAAAATAATAATATCAGGTCTGCGTTCACCAACGGGCTGTCATTTATGTCTGGTCTCGTAGTAAAGGTCTGATTCAGATATTCCATGCCATCATGCATATCAGTGTATATACAAAATTTCCCTTCACCAGTATTCTCATCCTCCACCCTTTGTGCATGGCAAGGCAAGGCACACTGCAGTAATACTGGTGCCATTGTGCTGATGAAACATACAAGGTTCGGGCAGAACTTTGAAGGACCAATACGGCATGTGGTGTTTGAACGGTCAAATCATGTACCAGTACTACGTCCCAGGTATTTGACTCTTGTCCTACACAACTGTAGTTTATCTCTTGAGACCTTGTGTCCTGTCTGGAAGAGAAGAAACAGAAACTGTGTAGTATCTGCCAGGGCAATTCAAATGAATCAGCGCACAACAACAAGTCATCAACATATTGTATCAGCACCGACCCATTCTCAGGCTGAAAGGACTGTAAACAGTCATGTAGGGCTTGGGAAAAAATACTCAGGCTGTCACTGAAACCTTGGGAGAATCGGGTCCATGTATTGTACCCCCTTTGTGAACGCAAAGGTGAAGAGGAAACTGTGAAGAAACAGAATAGAGGTTGGTGACAGATAAGTTTGTAGAGGTGGAGAGGATTTTATAAAAATTACAACTGGATTGGGCACTATGGGGAATTGATTCTTAAATACTTGGTCTACCCCCCTTAAAGCTTGTGCTCAGAGGCGTCACCAGGTGTGGTGACACCCGGTGCGCACCCCTGATGTACTGCCGCGATCGCGGCAAAAAGGGGGCGTGGCCTTACAGCTAGGGGGCGTGGCTTTGCGGGGATACCGGGATCGTCACTCTGGGGGCGTGCCCAGCATCTCCGGAGATGCTGGGCTTCCCCCAGAGACGGTCTCTGTGTGCTGTCGGCTCCTCTGCTATGACAGGAGCCGGGTGCTGTAGCGGAATTTCACACTGCAGCACCTGGCTCCTGTCACTGCGGAGGAGCTGACATTTGGTGTCACCCCCTCCAGGTGTCACACCCGGGTGCGGGCCGCACCCCCCGCACCCGCCTTGTGACGCCACTGCTTGTGCTTGCTGTGTCACTACTGGGACTACCTCAGCCATCAATCCAGTGTCTGGTCCATCCTAAGTTCATAGGGAACCCGGTATCTGTGAGATAATTTCCTCTACCTGTGATGGACCTGAATCTAGAACAGTGGAATGCAACATTAGTTTTTGAGGAGTATCTAACATACTTTGTACTTCCTGAGCGGGAGTACAATATATGTATTTCACATTTCATTTTACATAAAATCTCTGTCGATTAAGTTAGTCAGGGGCCACTTCTGCTAGGAGAAAAAGAAAAAGGGTTTAGCATCATAGAGGCCCAATCGTAACTTCTGCAGGTATTGTCAAAGGGTAATGTTTCACTTCTCTCGTTCTTCCCATTTGCCGAATTAGTGTTTACCAGTGATCTTATCCTGATGGAGAATTTTCTAGTACTGCAAAAAAAAAAAAAAAACAACAGAAAAATCAAGCTTCTAGGTTATGCAAAGTATTAATTCAATCCTTCTCATCCCGTATTAAGGGTCTGTACATGGTCCAACAAACATTTCCAAGCTTATCTAGAAAAGGGCATTCCTAGAAATGAGTACTTCTCATGTGGTAATTAAAAGAAATATTCGGGGGTTACCCTATCTCTGTCAGCTTTCCTACTGGGAAATACTAATGTACGGACAGGATATTCTCCATTTATGACATTATTTTCTTGATTTTTTTTTTTGGGGGGGAGGGGGGGGGGCTATATATGTACTTGAATGGCTCCATACTTACCAGTTCCACTGGTCTCAGCCACTCCCCCTGCAGGCTACAGCTCCTCTTTTACAGATTGGATACTCCTTTGAGTGCATGAGAAATTGCTGAAACCAGTCAGGTCACCTTCTCCTCCTAAATAAAACTTTGACATTCATTAGTACATCTATAGGTTACATTCATATTTTTATTTTCTCATATGTCCTAGAGGATGCTGGGGTCCACATCAGTACCATGGGGTATAGACTGTTCCGCAGGAGCCATGGGCATTTTAAGACTTTTCAAAGGGTGTGAACTGGCTTCTTCCTCTATGCCCCTCCTCCAGACCTCAGTTTAGAAAATGTGCCCAGGCAGACTGGATGCACTCCAGGGGAGCTCTACTGAGTTTCTCTGAAAGACTTTATGTTAGGTTTTTTATTTTCAGGGAGGACTGCTGGCAACAGTCTCCCTGCTTCGTGGGACTTAGGGGGCAGAAGTAGGAACCAACTTCCTAAATAGTTCCATTGCTCTGCTTCTGGCTGACAGGACACCATTAGCTCCTGAAGGGTACTAAATGCTAGCTGCGGCTATGTGCTTACTCCCACAGCCCGCCGTCACCCCCCTTGCAGAGCCAGAAGTCAGAAGACAGGCGAGTGTAAAGAAGAAGGTTTTCATCATGACGGCAGAAAAGGCACCACGCAGCGGGCGGGAGCGCTGCGCGCCATGCTACCCATCAAACACAGGCACAGTAGGGTGCAGGGCGCGGGGGCGCCCTGGGAAGCATGAGACCTAATAAAACTGGCTAAAAAGGGGACATATGTTGCTGAGGCACAGTCCTACCCCTGCCTGTATAAAAGTTATTATTGTAATCTAAGAGGGGAAATGCACCATTATGGGGGCGGGGCTTCCTTCTCAGAAAGCCAGCACACTGCTCAGCGCCATTTTATCTCCTTGCAGACTGCAGAGAAGAACGCTGGTCCTCCTCTACTTCTGAAACAAGTATCAGGGTGCAAAACAGGGGGGGGCACAGTGTAATTTGGTGTTATACTGTGTATTTAACATTATAAAAGCGCTACTGTTCTGTGGGTATTTTGTGTTGCACAGAAATCTTATCACTGTCGCTGGGTTGTGAACTGGTAAATCCTATCTGTGTCCCTCTTGACAGATTTTACTGTGGGTCTGTCCCCTATAAGTCCCGGAGTGTCTGTGGTGTGGTTGTGCATGTGTGTGACATGTCTGAGGCAGGGAGCTCTTCCCCTGAGGGAGCCATTTTAGGGACACAGTTGTAATGTGGTGGCGCTGCCGGCACACCAAGAGCTAGTGATTCCAGGGAAATAGATCCTAAATTGGCAAAAAGCATTCAATACATGATTGTTGCTATAAAGGAGGTCTTAGAACTTACGGAAGCCCCTCCTTTACCTCAGGAGAAGGCTTATTTTTATAAGGAAAAGAAATTTTTTTTTTGTATAATCTGTTTTTATTGTAACAATATAGACTTACAACAAATTGTAAATATATCTGGGTATCAATCAAAGGCAGAATGGTATGACAGCATGAGCGTATATAGATCGATAATCGCATATTCTGCATAGTTGTAGTCCACATTAACATTTTGGTTTAAGGAAACCTAATAATGGATAGGTATGTAACAAGAAGAAGAAAAAGAGAAAGAAAACATCAAAAGACTGGGGTGACTGAACCGAGTATGATAAGCAAGGAGAGTAAGACATGTGCAGTGATTCAAGAGTTAGGCTTATTCATCCAAGATCCCATTACAAATTGAGTCAAGAGCCAGTTCCCGTCCTTTACTCTATTTTGTAGAGGAAATGTAAGTCGTATATGATTCGGATGTCTTGTAATCTATCCAAGGCCACCATATAGCAGTAAATTCCGAACGCCTGTCCCCAGCGCTCATTAATACATCTTCCATGTTCATATAATAATCTAATCTGGAGAACCAGGTATTCCTTGTGGGGGGATTGACAGATTTCCACATTGTGGGGACCACTGCTCGTGCGGCATTGCCCAGGTGTCGTATTAATGATGACTTGTAGGTAGAGATTGGGGTAGTGGAATGGTTTAGTAGCCAAAAGGCTGGGTCAGACGGGACGGAGGTATGTAGGATGGTGTTGGAGGTTGAGATTACATCATCCCAGTAGTTTTTAATAAGGGGACAGGTCCACCAGATGTGTAGCAGAGAGCCTAGGTCCTTACGACATCTCCAGCAGGTAGGTGAGATGGATGGGGAAATGACGTGTAAGAGAGTGGGGTGTCTGTACCACCTCATTAGGATCTTATATTGCGTTTCTCTAACTTGGATACAGATGGAGCTCTTATGTGTTTTAAGAAAGATAGAGTCCCATTCCTTATCCGAGAGTGAGATGTTTAGATCTCTCTCCCACTTTTGAGTAAAATGGGGAGGTATCAGGGAGTCAGACGCACATAGAAGCTTGTACAGGGTGGAGATAGTGTGTATTGGATTCATAGGGGCCACACACATTTTTTCAAACGCGGTCAGCTCCCTTGATGCTTCACGGTATGCATTATTTGTATGTAGGAAGTGACGGATCTGTAGGAATTTCCAGAAATCTCTTTGTGGGATCTCCCATTTCTCTCGTATCTCCGAGAACTGTTTAACTCCGGATGGGTGGACCAACTGCCCCACTCTAAAGAGTCCCTCCAACGCCCAGTTTTGATAATATCCTAGTGAGAGGCCAGGTGGGAAGGTCGGATTACTCAGAAAAGAGGTTAGGGGGCCAAAAACAGAAGAGATGCACGATCTTCGTCGTGTCCCCTTCCAAAAAGAAAGTGTAGGAGAAATGGTCGGGTGAGGGCGTAGTAATTTGGGCAAGGTCGGGAGCCATGGGAAGATTTCTGGGAACAGTTGCAAGCATGAACCTTCCAAGACCACCCATTGTTTAATCTCCCGGCTCCTGGTCCAATCCAAGACTCTGCTCAGGAGGATTGCTTGGTAGTAGATTTCAATATCTGGTAATAGAAAGCCCCCTTTCTGGGGAGGTCGAGTCAGGATTGACCTTTTGATTCTGGGTCTATTACGACGCCATATAAATTGCTGGATCAAAGATCTCACGGTCCGGAACCAGGAGTCAGGGATCTGAATCGGTAAGGTCTGAAGGAGATAAAGCAGTTTGGGTAGTGTATTCATCTTTACAACATTGATTCTACCAAGCCAAGAAAGATTATGATATTGCCATCTGCAATAGTCGTTTCTAATGGCTTGGAGAATGGGGTGGAAATTCAAGGACAGTAGACGTGAGGAGTCGCTGGATAGTTGAACTCCCAGGTATGTAAGGTGGGAGTCCCTCCACTGGAAAGGGAACGTAGCTTTCAAGCCAATTAGAACCGAATGGGGGGTTGAGATATGAAGGGCATAGGATTTGGATGTGTTGATTTTAAAACCTGATAGTGAACTGAAAATGTCTAACTCGCTCATCAGGTTGGGAAGCGAGTGTGCGGGGTCTGTGACCGTCGTCAGCAGATCATCTGCAAATAGAGCAAGTTTATAATCTATATCCCCTACTTGTAGTCCTTTAATCTCGTCATTAGCTCTAATTGCTCTGGCCAGGGCTTCAATACAGAGGACAAAGATCAGGGGGGATAAGGGGCAGCCCTGTCTCGTTCCATTACTAATTAGAAAGTTATCAGAGAGAGTCCCATTAACCCGTACCTTAGCTGATGGTTGTGTATACAAAGATAATATTCTATGGAGGGCTCGTGGGCCCAACCCAATATGCTCCAGCACCGCTCTCATGAAATCCCAATTTACCCTGTCAAAGGCCTTTTCGGCATCTGTGGACAGTAGTACAGTAGATATCTTACTGCTGGAGGCCAAATGGATTAGACTGAGGAGTTTAGTCGTGTTATCCTTCGCTTCCCGACCGGGTACGAAACCCACTTGGTCGTTGTGGATGAGCGACGGGAGAAATTCATTCAGTCTAAGAGCCATTAGTTTCGCGAAGAATTTGAGGTCTATATTAAGCAAGGAGATTGGCCTGTAGCTGGAGCATACTGAGGGGTCCTTTCCTTGTTTAGGGATCACCGTAATATGGGCCTCAAGTGATTGTCTAGAGAAGTGGGTCTCGGCGGATATGGAGTTAAAGGCCCGCAGTAATTTGGGAGCCAGCATTTCTTTAAACATCTTATAGTAGGTGGCTGTGAAGCCATCTGGGCCCGGGCTTTTACGTAGGGGAGCGATAGAGATAACATGGTCCATCTCGGCCAAAGTAAAAGGTGCTTCTAAAGATTTCTGGGCAGACTTTGATAGTTGAGGAAATGCCACATCGGCTAGATATTTCCTGGCTCTTAACATATTGGAGAGAGGGTCATGGGTCTGGGAAGGGTTACCCAGGTTATATAGAGTATTATAATAGCTTTTAAAGCATGCTGCTATCTCCGGGGATTTAAAGTATGTGGAGCCCGTGTTGTTTTTCATTGATGGGATGAAGGAGGCCAATCTCTGGGTTCTAAGTGCCTGGGCTAAGAGCCTGCCTGGTTTATTCCCCCACTTATAATATTTACTATTACATCTACGCAGGGAGGCTTGGGTTTTGTTATTGAGGGTTGTTCGGAGTTGTGCTCGGGCCGCAGACAGCTCCATCAAATCCGATGGGGTCAGGGAGGATGTGTGGCGGGTTTCTAAGGTGTGAATTTTGTGTAGTAATGCAGTGATCAAGGCCTGACTGTTTTTCTTCACAAACGAACCTAGTTGGATCAGTTTACCCCGTATAACACATTTGTGGGCTTCCCAAATCGTGATTTCGGATACTTCTCCTGTGTCATTGATATCAAAGTAGTCGGACAATGCCTTATCCAATTCTGATTTACAATATGCGTCATATAGGAGCGATTCATTAAGGCGCCAGGTCCAAGGGCCGAGGGCACGAGATGGGGCCGATAGGGACAAGGATACTGGGGCATGGTCCGACCACGTGATGGAGCCAATAGAGGCATCTACGATTAGGGGGAGGTGTCTATGGCTTAAGAACATGTAGTCAAGGCGTGAGTAAACCTGATGTGGGTGTGAGAAAAAAGAGAAATCTCTGTCAGTGGGATGTGTGACCCGCCAGGTGTCAGCAAATTGAAGTTCGTGGAAGATCTTCCTGACCTGTCTATGCTTGTGTTCAGAAAATCTAGGGGCTGGGGGAGAGGTGTCGATGGAGGGGTCCATGGACCAGTTGAGGTCGCCTCCCAAAACCACTATGCCCATCGCTAGGGCTTCAAGCCGGGGAAGAAAGGATCGAAAAAAGGGGATTTGTCCTTGATTTGGAGCGTAAAGGGATATGAGGGTGTACGCCTGGGAAAATATATTACATTGGACTACCAGTAACCTCCCAGGGATAAGTTTGTGGACCGAGACATTAGATACCTGGAGGGCCTTGGAGAAAATTATAGCAACTCCCTTAGATTTACCTTCAGGGTTGTTAGAGTAGAAAGCCAGGGGATATTTTGGATTTACCAAGGAGGGGCCTCGAGCAGAGATCTTAAAATGTGTCTCCTGGATTAGAGCCACATCCACTCCGTCGGATCGTAGTGTCCGAAGTAGATGGGATCTTTTCTCGGGGGTGTTAAGACCCTTTGCATTAATCGAGGTGAGTTTGATTACCCCTGGAGAAGACATCACATTGTATCATAGCACAGTGAGGCGTAGCACTCGGACAGTTCACCAAAAGAAATAGAAAAACAATGAGAAGAAGAAGAGTGATGAAAAGAACAAGTTACAAATAATAGAAACATCGTAAACATAATAACATCCGCAATGGGGAAGCAGGTAGGTTTGTTAACCAGCATCCCCATGGGGCACAACGGCCGTGTGCGGGATCGGGGTAAGGGAGTCACCCTTACAGGCACTTATTTTTAGCTTAAATATTGTAATAGTGCAATTTTAACTTAGTAAAACTTATAATGACTAATAGTATAAATCGGTAGAAACAAGTAACTATCTTCTGCCAATGTCCCATCGCTGAATTCCGGGACTGAAAATGAAACCGGGGGGGCGAGAAGGAAAGGGGGGCATAGTAAAACGAGGTCAAATTGGCCCTAGGCCGCGTATAACGTGTCTCACCCGGTATCTCACAGTCAGGGTATTCAGTCCACCTAGAGAAAACAGTAAGGATCATTCAGCAGGGTAATGGAAATCAGTTTCTTCAGGTGGGGGGATGATCCTGGCGTGCAGGAAGTGGTTTTGAGGGTTTCTTTTGAGGACTGCCGACCACTTGCCATGACTCTCCCCCTCTCGAAGGCTGTGGTGGTTGTAGATCCGGGAGGGTAAAGTCCCAGTCTGGGACCTTTAAGGGTGGGAGACCGAGTCCTGAGCAGAAAGTGGGAAGGTCGGATGTAGTGTGGAGTGAATATATCTTGCCTGAGGAGGATACCTGTAAGCTGAAAGGGAAACCCCATCTGTATTTCAGCTGTCGCTTGCGGAGTTCCTCCGTCAGGGGGCGAAGAATCTTCCTTTGTTGCAGGGTGTGCCAGGAGAGATCTTGAAAGACGGAGATAGGGTCACCGTTGTGTTTCAAGTCGTCAATATGTCGCGCTTTATTCATGATTTCTTCCTTTTGGGAATAGTAATGCAGACGACATATGACGTCTCGGGGTCGATCTGAGGGAAGCCCCCTTGGTTTTAGAGCGCGATGGGCTCTGTCAAATGTTATGGTGGCAGCTGGATCTTTGCCCAGAATTGTGTTAAAGATTGTCGTCAAAGCATCCACTATGCCCGTCTGGGGGACTTCCTCTGGGATGCCTCTCACCCGAATATTATTCCTCCTCCCTCTGTTATCCAAATCCAGTACGCGGGATCGTAGCGATCTGATCTCGTCTGATTGGGATTTGATGACGTCTGTTAAGGATCCCAGGTAGTTAACAGTGGAGGCTCTGTGATCCTCCAGCGAGTCTACTCTATCAGAAAGCTGGGAGATATCTTGTTTGATTGATGCCAGCTCTTTTCGTATGGTATCTTGGATATCCTTCTTAGTAGGGAGTGTTTTCATAAATTGCAGGATATCATGAAGAGCGGTGTCGCTGTGGGTGTGTGAGGTGGGCTGCTCCATCATTAACGGGGAGGCAGAGGAAGCAGAATGACAGGAAGACGGGCTGGAGGGAGAGAGGTTTCCGGATAGCCTTGCAGGTGTAGATTGTAGGAACGATCTCATTCCCGGTTGGGTCGCGGTCTCTTTAGGTTGTGCGGTGTTGCCCTTCTTTTTCCCGGATCTAACCATGTTTATAAATGATTGGATGGATACTTGATTGCAGAAGATATCATGAGTATAGAGTTAGCATTGTTTGGTACGCTGTGAAGTGCCTATAGCATGATGACTCCCAATGGAATGGCACTAGCACGTCATTAATTGGTGATCGTTGTTACGGTAGCAGGCACGTGGTGGGCTTCAGATCCCGCTTCTTCGGTAATGTGGAGGTAGATATAAGGCACCTGCATTGCCGGCTCCCAGGGAGCGACCCACTTCCTTTGAAGATTCTATCAGGGAAGTATAAGGGGATCTAAATGACATATGTATGAGGTCTGATTATATCGTCAGGCAGTGTGGCAGGGCTCCGTCCACCGGTGCTCCCAGACTCCAGAAACCCCAGGAGGTAGTGAGGAATCAATGTAGCTTAATTAAAGCAGTATTAGGCTCATTACAGTGAAGAAGCCTGATCAGAGGGATCCCTGTTTCTCTGTGGTCAGTGTGATGTTGTGAATCCAAAATGGCCTCTGCAGTTTTGGCAGGCTGAGGAGTAAAATGCAGGGGTTGGGGTTTCCGGGCTCTTGTAGTATTCCCCTGCTACAGGGGGGCACCTGGGGGTCCACTAAAAGTCTCCAAGGGGTCGAATGGGCGTCCGCAGGGCTCAGAGTATGCCACCGTGTAGGTATGGGCCGCTCCGGAGCTCCCCCCTGGGCCGATCTAAAACTCAAGTCCCCGGCTTCCGGCAGTGGCGTAGGCCTCAATGGCGGAGCCACCCGCCGCGTCTCGCCGCCGTTCGGGGCCGCCCTGTCACACTTACTGTGAGAAGCCCAGCAGGAGAGAGTAGCAGCCCTCCGTTCGAGTCCGTCGTCGGGCGCCCGTCGGCCCCGTCACATGATAGACGCCCGAGGGTCACGGTGCTCAGTGGGATGATGCAGACGGGCAGGTATCCGGTGGTGACGCCTTGTAGGGGTCCTTACGTAGTGCCCTCAATCCGTATGTCGAGGGATCCCAGAGCTTCCGTCGGTCCGGAGACGAAATCGAGGCCCCGGCTTTGTAGGCCCCGTAGGCCGCAATCCGCGGGAGCAGTTAAAACTGCTCCCCGATTCCGCGGCAATTCCGGGGACACAGCAAGGGGGTCAGGAGGCACAGGAGGGGCAACGGGGCACCCAAATATCCCTCTTAAGGTGTATTTTTAATGACTTGGAGCCCGGAGTCTCAGGAGCTCCATAAAATCACAGCTGTCCCTGTCAGCAGCCAGGCCACGCCCCCAGGAAAAGAAAATTAACGTAACTTTCCCTCCTTCTCACGAGCTAAATACTGTCTTTAAGGGGATTTGGGCAAACCCTGAAAAGAAATTTCAACTTCCCAAAATAATTCAGGTTGCTTATCCTTTCCCGGCAGAGGACAGGAGAAGATGGGAGTCACCCCCCGTTCTAGACAGTGCCCTGTCACGATTAACTAAAAAGGTGATTCTCCCTGCACCTGGGACGGCTTCACTAAAGGAGCCTGCAGACCCCAAGTTAGAGACTAGGTTAAAATCTATTTATGTGGCCAATGGTACGCTACTCAGGCCCACCATTACTTGTGCGTGGGTGAGTAGGGCTATCGAAAAATGGTCAGACAACTTGTCATCTTAAATTGACACGATAGATAGAGATGAGATACTCCTAACTTTAGGTCATATTAAAGACGCTGCTGCGTACATGTACATGTTTGGAGAGGGGCTGGATGCTTTGGTCTCTGCGGCTACCGCAGGTAAGTCGACATTCTTGCCTTATGCTCCTACACCGACAAAAAAGACACATCACTCTCAGATGCAGTCCTTTCGGCCCACCAAGTACAAAAAGCGTAAAGGTTCCCCTTTCTTTGCAGGTAGAGGGAGGGGAAGAAGAAAAAAGTCCACAGCGTCTCCAGGAAGGCAGGAGCAGAAATCAACACCTGCTTCAGCCAAGTCTGCAGCATGATGCTGGGGCTCCCGTGCGGGAGTCCGCTCGGGTGGGAGCACGTCTGAAACTTTTCAATCAGATCTGGGTTCAATCTGGCCTGGACCCATGGGTCTTGCAAGTAGTGTCCCATGGATACAAACTGGAGTTTCAAGACGTCCCCCCATGCCGATTTTTCAAATCGACCTTACCAGCTTCTCTTCCGGACAGAGAAATAGTAACAGCTGCAATTCAAAAATTATGTCAGGATCAGGTCATTGTCCTAGTACCCTTGTCACAGCAGGGAGAAGGGTTTTATTCAAGCCTCTTCGTAGTTCCGAAGCCAGACGGCTCGGTCAGACCAATTTTAAACCTGAAATCTCTGAATCTCTACCTGAAAAGATTCAAGTTCTAAATGGAATCTCTGAGGGCAGTGATTTCCAGTTTGGAGGAAGGGGACTTCATGGTGTCAGTAGACATAAAAGATGCTTACTTGCATGTTCCCATTTATCCTCCTCATCAAGCTTATCTGAGATTCGCAGTACAGGATTGCCATTACCAGTTCCAGATGTTGCCGTTCGGACTCTCCAAGGCACCGAGGGTATTCACCAAGGTGATGGCAGAGATGATGGTCCTCCTTCGACAACAAGGAGTCAATATAATTCCTTACCTGGACGATCTCCTGATAAAAGAGAGATCCAGGGAACGGTTCGTAGAGAACATTGCACTCTCCCTGTCAGTACTCCAACAACACGGTTGGATCATGAATTTTCCGAAGTCACAGTTGGAACCAACGACAAGATTGTCCTTTCTGGGGATGATACTGGACACAGAAGTACAGAGGGTACTTCTTCCGGTAGAAAAGGCTCTGGAAATCCAGAGAATGGTCAAACAGGTTTTGAAGCCAACAAGAGTGTTGATCCATCAATGCATTCGGTTGTTGTGAAAGATGGTAGTGGCCTACGAGGCCGTACAGTTTGGCCGATTCCATGCCGGAGTATTCCAGTGGGACCTGTTGGACAAGTAGTCCAGATCCCACCTACATATGCACCAGAAGATAATACGGTCATCCAAAGCCAGGATTTCGCTCCTGTGGTGGCTGCACAGTTCTCACCTATTAGAGGGATGTAGGTTCGGGATTCAGGACTGGGTCCTAGTAACCACGGATGCAAGTCTCCAAGGCTGGGGAGCAGTCACACAGGGAAAAAGCTTCCAAGGAAAATGGTCAAGTCAGGAATCCTGTCTTCACATAAACGTTCTGGAATTGAGAGCCATTTACAACTGCCTTCTACAAGCAGGGCATCTTCTTCAAGATCAACCCGTGCAGATCCAGTCGGACAATGTAACAGCAGTCGCGTATATAAACCGTCAGGGCGGAACGAAAAGCAGATCGGCAATGGCAGAGGTGACGAAGATCCTCCTCTGGGCAGAAAGACATGCAAGAGCTCTGTCGGCAATTTTCATTCCGGGAGTGGACAGCTGGGAAGCAGACTTCCTCAGCAGACACGATCTCCATCCAGGAGAGTGGTGCCTCCACCAAGAAGTCTTTGCAGAGGTGACAGGTCTTTGGGGAGTTCCTCAAGTAGACATGATGGCATCTCGACTCAACAAGAAGCTTCAGAGATATTGTTCCAGGTCGAGAGATCCTCAAGCAAAAACAGTGGATGCACTGGTGTCACAGTGGGTTTTTCGGTCAGTGTATGTCTTCCCTCCACTTCCACTGATACCAAAAGTTCTCAAGCTCATAAGAAGAACAAGGGTTCAAGCGATCCTCATTGTCCCAGACTGGCCAAGGAGGGCGTGGTAGCCAGATCTTCAGGGGTTGCTTGTAGAAGATCCTTGGCCTCTTCCTCTTCGCGAGGACCTGCTGCTGCAGGGGCCGTGTGTGTATCAAGACTTACCGCGACTTCATTTGACGGCAGGGCTGTTGAGCACCGGATCCTAGCCCGTAAGGGTATTCCCAAAAAAGTCATCCCTACTCTTATTCAGGCCAGGAAAGGAGTAACGTCTAGACATTATCACCGTATTTGGAGAAAATGCGTCTTGGTGTGAATCCAAGAAGGCTCCTACGGAAGAGTTTCACTTGGGACATTTTCTCCATTTTCTGCAGGCAGGTGTGGATGCGGGCCTGAGATTGGGATCAATCAAGGTCCAGATTTCGTCCTTATCGGTTTTCTTTCAAAAACAATTGGCCTCTCTTCCAGAAGTTCAGACGTTCGTGAAAGGGGTGCTGCACAATCAACCTCCATTTGTGCCTCCGGTGGCATCATGGGACCTTAATGTGGTGTTTCAATTCCTTCAATCGGATTGGTTTGAAACTCTACAAGAGATAGAATTGAAGTTTCTCACTTGGAAAGTGGTCATGCTATTGGCCTTGGCTTCCGCAAGGAGGGTATCTGAGTTGGGGGCCTTGTCTCACAAGAGCCCCTACCTGATCTTCCATGAAGATAGGGCAGAGTTGAGAACTCGCAAACAATTTCTTCCGAAGGTGGTTTCGTCTTTCCATATAAACCAGCCTATTGTGGTGCTAGTGGCTACTGACACCTTCGCTGCATCAAAGTCTCTTGATGTGTTTAGAGCTTTGAAAATTTATGTCGCAAGAACAGCTAGGATTCGGAAAAGAGGCTCTGTTTATCCTGTATGCTCCCAACAAGATTGGGTGTCCTGCTTCTAAGCAGACCATTGTGTGCTGGATCAGAGGGACGATTCAGCACGCTCATTCCACAGCAGGATTGCCGATACCGAAGTCGGTAAATGCCCATTCTACGAGGAAGGTGGGCTCTTCCTGGGCGGCTGCCCGGGGAGTCTCGGCGCTACAACTTCGCCGAGCAGCTACTTGGTCAGGGGCAAACACGTTTGCAAAGTTTAGTATAACCCCATGGTACTGAAGTGGACCCCAGCATCCTCTAGGACGTATGAGAAAATAGGATTTTATTACCTACCGGTAAATCCTTTTCACCTAGTCCGTAGAGGATGCTGGGCACCCGACCCAGTGCGTACTTTACCAGCAGTTGTTAGTTTTTTAGTTACACGAGCGTGTGTTACGATTTTTTTCAGCATGTTGCTGCAATTGTTCATACCCGTTGGTATGTGTTAAGTTGAATGCCATGCAGAGGCGTAACTAGGGTTTTTGGAGCCCAGGGCAAGATGAAGAGTGGGGCCACCCCCCCCACCCCCACCCCCCCACCCAAAAAACCCAAACAAACACCAAAAGAAGTATGTGCGAGCGTGGAAAAAAATGGCCGTAGCCACGCACCAGAAGGGGTATGGCCACTGAAAATGGGGCGTGCCAATATGACTATCACCTACCCCCTGTGTCGCCTCTCAGCACACTATCACCTACCCCTTGTGTCGTCTCTCAGCACACCTTCATTCAATTTTTGCACAGTATGCATGCAGAGTTCCCTTTTTACACAGTGCCAGATACACAAATGCCCCACAGTGCCAGATACAATGCCCCACCGTGCCAACCACAATGCCCCACCGTGCCAGTCACCGCTTCTTTCCCTCTGCTATGTGAGGGGAGGAGAGCGCAGCACCTCTCCTGCCCCTCAAAGCTCCAGGTCTCCGGTGGCGGCTATGTGGCGCCGGTTCGTTAGCCAATCAGAGCTCGTGGAGCAGCAGCCAATCAGGAGCTGGTCCGCAAGCTCTGATTGGCTAATGCCGCCAGAGACCGGATACACGCAGCACTGCTGGCAGCGCCGCGCGGCAGCGGTAGTGAGGACATTGAGGGGCAGGAGAGATGCTGTGCTCTCCTCCCCTCACATTGCAGCGTGACGGGGGCGAGTGGGGCATGATGCCAAGGCGCCCAGGGCACGTGCCCCACTCGCCCTGCCCTAGTTACGCCTCTGATGCCATGTTGTGCAGCATGGTTGAGGTGTGAGCTGGTATGAATCTCGCCATTAGTTTAAAAGTAAATCTTTTCCTCAAAATGTCCGTCTCCCTGGGCACAGTTCCTATACTGAGGTCTGGAGGAGGGGCATAGAGGGAGGAGCCAGTTCACACCCTTGAAAAGTCTTAAAGTGCCCATGGCTCCTGCGGAACCATCTATACCCCATGGTACTGAAGTGGACCCCAGCATCCTCTACGGCCTAGGAGAAAAGGATTTACCGGTAGGTATTAAAATCCTATTTTTATTATTTTCTATAGTTTGTATGCTGGCTGTAACTGCTTCCACATTCACATATGGCGGTGTACTTGCTTTCTCTTTTTTCTACTTATTTATTTTTGCTACGAGTTCAAACAGTTATAATGTTTTCATTCTTGTCTTATATGACTTTGGGTAACCACTAACTCTAGGAAATGATACCCTATCATCAACAGTCATTCGTACCCATTTGTCACAAAAAGCCTCACCGTGTGGACCATACTTCCCACACATTATAAACCGAGCGGACCCTCTTAGCCTCTGCTCTCCAGCCTGAACCCTGGCTGCAGAACGTTTCTTGCTTGTGCACTTGGCTCCCAGCGTGGACTTTTTGACACGATCCCCAAATGGACAATACGAGCAAATGGTGAAAGTCCTCCGAGTTCCCTCACCAACTCCTTCTCCGCTGGAAAGTACCACGGTCCACTTCTGTAGTGACTGCCGCGTACCCAGTGAGGATCCTACCAGACCCCTCAGCACTGGAAGTATTGAAGTATTTACAGCAATAAATTAATACCCCACCTTTTTCAGTGGAGGTTACAGGCCTGCTACTTTTTGGGCTTTTATCCACTGCACTTATCGATCACCCTATCCAGTGAATGTCCACCAAGAAACTCCCTGTGAGCTCAGCGAAATTTCTTCCCTTTTACACAAATCACATCTGCGTATGCTAACACAGCGCGTATGATGATGCAATTTGCATGAAATCACGCAAATGGTATCACGTTGTGCCGCGTATCACACACACACACACACACATGTGCTGTCCAATTGCACGACTCACAAATACTTGTTATTAGTGTGCCTTACGATTATGAAGACAATTTTACTATTATAGAAGGGTACAGATGGGTCCACGGTTATCTTGACTATTTTTCTGCGCCTAGTCACAACATGACTTATTAGCATAAACCCTTCATCTATTGTTCTCAGCTGCAATACAATACAGATAACAATACAGCAGGGGATTAAGTCATTACAGCAGGGGATTAAGCCCGATTTTCCAGTCTCAGTTGATCCTATTAAAGGTCAAGATAAATGTGGATCCATCTGTATGTCTCCGTCACCTGGGGTGTTCTGGCTAACCCCACACCTGGCCTTAAACGTACGGTTACAAGCCGCCCCGCCACTGAAGCTTCTCCTAACTTGAGTGTCTTGCCTTCAGGATCCCTTCCGGGGTTCAATACATCCACACCTACTTTCAACTCACACTAATACACATTGTTTTATGTACAGAAAAATATCACTCCCTTTGATTGGTAGCTTGTCCCAGAGGTAGTACACTTTAAACAACAATTCTACTGCTCACTACACAATACACCTTTGTTCCTCACACCCGCTGGAAGTCGCCCACAGGGGTAATCCTCCTTTGAGTGCTACCTAAACTTTTAGGCCGGAGCTGCGTTTTGTGTTTTTACAATTACCCACTTAAAGAAATACACAAAATGTTTAACAAATAAACGTATCCGATTCTATGCAGATCTATAATGACTATTGACTATAATTTAAATGCAATGATTCAGATTGGATAGCTATCTTGCAGAACATACGCTGATATAAGGTGGCAAAGGAACAGAGTTTTACAGGAATCGAAGTACAAGTGTTACCTTTAGGGAGCTCAGCTTCTAAGCTCACACAGAGCTCTGTGTGACACGAGGAATTGGCAGAGTTTCCAACTCAAGTCTCCTGACTTATACTTCCTGGTCCTTGGTGATTGGTGAGCAGTGTCAGGTGATTCAGAGAGTGTCAGGCTGGCACAGGATTGGATAGCTCTGGGTCAGGTGAACAGTCACTGTCATGTGAGTACTCTAGACTAGGCTGTGATGTGGAGTGAGGCCTAGCAGGCCAAAAGAACACTGAAGCCTGAACTTCTGCAAACAAACAGAGGATGCTGGCTTTTAGGCTTTCAGATTGCTGAATTCAGACTCACACAGAAGATAATCACTACAGGTGGAGACAAATCTGACAACTATTAAGAGCTGTGATTAATTAACTGCCAACTTTGCATTTATTAATTAGCAAACATGGACTGATCATTCCGGTATTCTCTAGAGAATTGAGAGGATTATATGATGTATTTCCAATGTATTTCCAATGGTTAGGTTGTTTAGTGTTAATGAATCTTTGAGGTGCTTGTCATTTAAAAAAATTTTTTTACACCGGCCGTGTGTTTAGTGTTGTATGTTTTATGTGTTTTTGTCTATATTGTGATATTAAATTTAAATTTACTATGTAATATTTAAATTTATAAAATCTATACTCTGGCTGTACAGCGCTTCAATCATTTCTTGTTTGGCAGTTCTATAACTGTGCAGTCCATCATTCTCCTACTGCGCACTGCGCAGTGATATAGCATATAACACATTATTAAATATGCATTTATAGAACATGGCACCAAGCGCCAATTCATCTATTTAAAAATGGCGCCGGGGATGGAGGGTTAACCCCTTACGTACCATGGCTGCCATTGTCCATGTGGCTGACGGGGTCGGCGGCCAGACTGTAGTTTATAAAATTCTCTGTTATTCTGCCAAATAATTATTCTGAATTAGTATAACTTTTAGGGGGGTGTACCGAATAGGAGTTGTTATGCATAGCCCTTTCAGATTTTTTGTGCCATTTGAGTTTTAATGTGAAAACCTGGTTTGCCCTAAACCACATGTCATTTTCTCTAAACCTATGAGGTTTGGGACTTTGTAAACACAGGACCTGACTATACAACACCTGACTATACAACATGCAATATTTTCACACCATTTACAAAACGGCTGCTTAGTAAATCTCCTCCTCATGGAGTGGATAGGATTTACTTATTTATCAATTAAACTGTATGCAGTGAGTAATGTTTTTTTAAGTACAATCATTTTTAATTTAGTCTTAATTGTGATAGAAATGTATTTACATTGTGCTATGTTTTTATGCATTATAGGTAATGCAGACACAGGCTTTGGACCACTGTGAAGAAATCAAAGGTTTTTAAAGCACAACTATTCTTTCTTCTTTTGATACTGTTTACATGTTATGAGTAAAATGCAGTGCTGCAAGTATGGCGGTACAGCGGCGGCGTGTATTACACTGAAACACCGGTTCGTGAGCCAATCAGAGCTCGTGGACCGGCAGCCAATCAGGAGCCGCCGGTGCCGGACTGCGCCAGATCTGATGTACAGGATGCGGCAGGAGACCAGACTGAGGGCAGGAGGTGCGCGTACTGCACTCTCCTCTCCCTAACAGTAGCAGCAGCAGACAGTGCCGGCCTCAGACAGCAGCAACAAGATAAGTTGCACTGTGGGGGCATGTGTATCTGGCAAAGTGGGGGCATATCTGGCACTGCTTGGGCATATCTGGCACTGTGGGGGCATGTGTATCTGGCACTATGGGCGCATAGCTGGCACGGTGGGGGCATATCTGGCACTCTGGGGGCATGTGTATCTGGCACTATGGGGGCATATCTAGCACCGTGGGGGCATATCTGGCACTGTGGGAGCATATGTGTATCTGGCACCGTTGTGGCATATGTGTATCTGGTACTGTGCGGTCATATCTATCTCTGTGGGGGTATATGTGTATCTGGCACTGTACGGGCATATCTGGCACTGTTGTGGCATATGTGTATCTGGCACTGTGGGGGTATATGTGTATCTGGCACTGTTTGGGTATATGTGTATCTGGCACTATTGGGGGCATATGTGTATCTGGCTCGGCACTATTGTGGGCATATGTGTATCACACCCCCATTTTCATTGGCCACGCCCCATGTGGCATGTGGTCACACCCATTTTTGGGACGCGCATGCGCCTTTGTCACACAGTACCACTAAGAATTTTTTTCTACTTGCACCACTGGTAAAATGTTACTGTATATGTATACATACATACTTATGCTTTGGCACAAATTAATGTAGACCTGCTATCTGCGCACAGCATGTGTCACTGACCTGGGTTGGGGATGTTGTGAACTCGGGGGTTCTTCCGATGATCGGGAAGAGGAACCACAGCTGGGTCGGAGCAGAGATGGGCGGATATAGGTTTTCCTCATACAGGACTCTGACAGTTCGATTTGGTGTAAGGACTTTATTATGGGAAGGGAGCAATACAGCGACACATAAACAGAAGTGAAGTTGTGGGCAATGTCCAAGGTTACTGAAGAGTTAGTGAGCAATGTCTACAGACACAAATGAAGAACCTGTGAGCGATGTTGAGAAACACTGACGAATGGAGAACTTGTGAATGGTGGTGAAAAGACACTAACAAATGAAGAACTTGAGAGCAATGGTAAAAGACACTTGATGATTGAAGAACTTGTGAGCGATGTTTAAAGACGCTGTTAAATGAAGAATTTGTAAGCGATGTTTAAAGACGCTGTTGAATGAAGAACTTGTGAGCGATGTTTAAAGACACTGTTAAATGAAGAACTTGTGAGCGATATTGAAAGACACTGTTGAATGGAGAACTTGTGAGCGATGGTGAAAGACACTGAAGAATTTGTGAGCGATGTTTAAAGACACTGTTAAATGAAGAACTTGTGAGCGATGTTGAAAGACACTGTTGAATGGAGAACTTGTGAGCGATGTTGAAAGACACTGAAGAATTTGTGAGCGATGTTTGAAGACACTGTTGAATGAAGAACTTGTGAGCGATGGTGAAAGGCACTGAAGAATTTGTGAGCGATGTTTAGAGATACTGCTGAAGGAAGGACTTGTGAGCGATGGTAAAGGTCACTGAAGAATTTGTGAGCGGTGTTTGAAGACACTGTTGACTGCACTGCAAAGAAACACGCTGGTTGCTGGATACTCTGGAAACTCGGCTGCCGAAAGACACCCTGAAACGCTGGAAGCACTGGAGTACAGCCGCTGGGAGATACACGGTGAACAGGAGCACTGGCATCCACCTTAGAGGAAAGACGATACTCAGGCGCCGGGGCTTTGCCCGGCATCTGGTTTTGAATTCCCCGCCTTTTCGTGATTGGTGGAGCGGGTAGGTGACGTCAGCCGCTTTCCACCCCCGTGACGTCGGACGTCACGACGGAGCCCACGCCCCGGGGAACCGCCGGGAGCCACGCCAGCCAGACGCCGGGACCCGAGGACCGCCGGAGGCAAGAGCCGCCGGAGCGACCAGCAGACACGCAGGGGTAAGCGCGGCGGCCGCTGCCCCTGGCATGTGACAGTACCCCCTCCTCCAGGAGTGGCCCCTGGACACTTCCCAGGCTTAGTTGGATGTCTGGAATGAAAGATCCGCACCAGTCAGGGGGGGGCGTCACCTCAGTAGCTTTGACCCAGCTCCTCTCCTCAGGACCATAACCTTTCCTTTCTACCAAATACTGTAGATTCTTGTGAAGATAACGAGAGTCAAGAATAGCTTTGATTTCAAGTTCCGTTCCAGCTTCAGTTTCTACAGAGGTTGGCCTAGGGGGTTCTGAATGGAACCGATTCAAAATAAGGGGACGGAGGAGAGAGACATGGAAGGAGTTTGGAACCCGAAAGTGGGAAGGCAATCCCAATTTGCAGACAACCGGGTTCAAGGCTTGCACACTGGGTATGGACCAATAAACCTCGGAGCAAACTTCATAGCGGGCACTCTTAAACGGAGATTGCAGGTAGAGAGCCATACCCTGTCACCAACTTTGTATTGAGGAGCTGCCCGTCGCTTCCTATCTGCAAAGAATTTATAGCGACCGGAGATTTTCTTGAGGTTGGCGTGAATCCTACTCCAGCTTTGACTGAAGTGCCGGAGAGTAGAGGCTGCAGCAGGAACATCTTCCGGGGGACAGACGAGTAGTTCTGGAACTTGTGGATGGAATCCATAATCAATGAAGAATGGGGACTCGCCAGTGGAAGAGTGGTACAGATGATTATGGGCAAATTCGGCCCAGGGCAACAGTTCCACCCAATCATCCTGCGAAGGAGAGAGATAAATGCGGAGAAAAGTCTCTAAATCTTGATTGATGCGTCCAGTTTGCCCATTGGTTTGATGGTGGTAGGCAGATGAAAACTTGAGCTTTTTTTGTAAGACTGAACAGAGGGCCCTCCAGAATCTTGCAGTAAACTGCACTCCCCGATCAGAGACTATTTCCTGAGGTAACCCGTGTAAGTGGAAGTGTTCTCGGATAAATAACAACACCAACTTGGGAGCCGACGGTAGCCCGGTCAAAGGAACAAAATGTGCCATCTTGGAAAAGCGGTCAACAATCACATAGACAGTATTGTGACCCTTGGAGAGGGGCAAATCAGTGACGAAGTCTATAGAAATATGGGTCCAAGGCTTCTTAGGAATGGACAGTGGATGAAGCAACCCCGCTGGAGGTAATCGAAGAATTTTGTGCTGAGCACATTGTGGACAAGAATTGACATAAACTCGTATATCCTTCTTCATAGTGTCCCACCAGTATGACCTTTGTAGAAACTCCCACATTTTTTGAACTCCAGGATGACCAGTGAACTTGGAGACATGAGCCCACTGCAGCAACCTTGGTCGAAATTTAGCTGGTACCGACATTCTCCCAGGAGGAGGACCCAGAGCGGTGGGAGCTGCCGAAATAGAAACTGGACTGAGAATCAAAGCCTTTTCAACAGAATTCTCCTCATCCAGAAGCCATTAAGGAACGAGACAGAGCATCAGCCTTAGTGTTGAAAGTCCCGGCCTGGTACTTAATAACGAACGAGAATCGAGTGAAGAAGAGCGCCCATCTAGCTTGACGGGGATTCAGGCACTGGGCCGTCTTGAGGTACAGCAAGCTCTTGTGATCAGTGTAAATCGTAATTAGGTGTTTAGCACCTTCCGCTAGGTTTCTCCATTCTTCCAGGGCAGATTTTATTGCCAAAAGTTCCTGATCTCCAATGGTGTAGTTTCGTTCAGCAGGAGAGAACTTGCGAGAATGGAAACCACATGGATGTAACTTCCCGTCAGAGGAGTACTATGAAAGCTCGGCACCGATGCCTACTAAAGAAGCGTCGACCTCCAAGAAGAATGGTTTGGAAAAATTTGGTTGCTGGAGTACCGGAGCGGACATAAAGGCTGCTTTTAACTGAGCGAACGCTGCCACAGCTTCGGTAGACTAGTGACTTGGGTCAGACCCCTTCTTGGTTAGGGCAGTAATAGGGGCCACAATGGTAGAGAATCCCTTTATGAATTTCCGGTAGTAGTTTGCAAAACCCAGAAATCTTTGTACCGCTTTCAAGGAAACAGGCAAAGTCCAGTCCCGAATGGCAGTAAGTTTTTCCGGATCCATGCGAAGCTCCGTACCCGAGATGACATAACCGAGGAATGGAATTGAAGGGACCTCAAAGGTACATTTGGAAATCTTGCCGTAGAGATGATTCCTTCGTAGACGAAGAAGTACCTCCCTGACCTGTACTCGGTGCTCAGTGAGATTCTTAGAAAATATCAGAATGTCATCCAAGTATACCACTACACTTAGGTATAACATATCTCTGAAGATTTAATTCACAAATCCCTGGAAGACGGCAGGGGCATTGCTGAGGCCAAAGGGCACTACCAGATATTCGTAATGCCTGTCCCTGGTATTGAAGGCCGTCTTCCATTCGTCCCCCTGTCGGATACGTATCAAATTATAGGCTCCCCTTAAGTCGAGCTTGGTGAAGACATGGGCTCCTCGAACCCTATCAAATAGCTCTGTGATGAGTGGCAAAGGATATTTGTTCTTAATGGTAATATCATTGAGACCACGATAGTCGATACATGGTCTCAAGCCTCCATCCTTCTTCACAAAAAAGAAGCCTGCACCCGCCGGGGAGGGAGAAGGGCGGATGAATCCTTTCAGCAGATTAGACTTGATATAGTCCGACATAGCTTGGGTCTCTGGTAAAGATAAGGGATAAGTGCGTCCCCGGGGTGGCATTTTCCCTGGGATGAGCTCAATGGGACAGTCCCAGGGTCTATGGGGTGGCAACTGATCGGCTGCCTGCTCCGAAAACACGTCTGTGAAATCCCGATAGGCTTCTGGAATGAGCTCCTCATCCGACTTGGAAGATGCAGGACATTATTTGTGACGACTTCCAGTCGACATGAGGGTTGTGAGTTTTAAGCCAAGGAAGACCAAGAACCAGATCGTGGGGCATCTCCCGAATCACTAGAAACTCCAGATACTCTTGATGCAGAGCTCCTACCTGCAGCTTGATCGGCACTGTGCGACTTGAAATAAGACTATCAGAAATTTGGGTACCATTGATAGCAGTCAAAGTAATAGGTCGTTCTACAGACTGTAACTGTAAGCCCAGATTCTGGACACAAGAAAGGGAAATGAAATTCCCCGCAGCCCCAGAATCCAGCAGAGCCTTAACAGGTTTGGCTATAGACTCAGAAAACAGAGACACGGAGAGTAAACAGTCCACTGTCGGAGAAGATTTGGATGTAACCCCTAACTCGACTCCTCCGGAACCAGCTAGGACTGCCCGTTTCCCGGACGGGACTTGCAGAATTTGAGGAAATGATCCGCGGCTCCACAGTAGAGACAGAGTCTACCCTCACCACGGCGCTGTCGTTCTTCCGGGGAGAGCCGAGATCGATTGATTTGCATGGGTTCGTCTGGACTTGGAGTAACCGTTTGCTTAGCCGGGAGAGACCGGAATCTGGATCGATCTGACCGACTACGCTCGCCACCTGGTTCCTGCATGCGAAGATCCACCTTCACACAGAGTGAGATCAACTGTTCTAAAGAATCTGGCAAATCCCTAGTGATCAGTTCATCCTTAAACGATCGGACAGCCCGTTCCAAAAAGCGGCCCGGAGAGCATCATTATTCCAGTGCAGTTCAGAGGCTATGGTTTGAAAATTAATCACATACTGTCCCACTGAACGAGAGCCTTGTCGGACTCGGAGCAAATCTGAAGAAGCAGCGGTCGTTCTGCCGGGCTCATCAAAGATCCTTTGGAAAGACGCGATGAAATTGGTGTAACTGGAAACCAAAGGATCAGATCGCTCCCATAACGGAGATACCGAACCAACGCTGAACCCTCAAGCAAGGAAATAATGTACGCCACCTTGGACCGATCCGTGGGGAAATTGTGTGAGAGAAGTTCAAAATGTACCTCGCACTGGTTGAGAAAACCACGGCAATTCTTCGGATTCCCGTTATATATCGAGAGGGAGTGGGGAGCTGGAGGCGTGACCTGGTTCCGGGCAAAGATTGAACGTTACCAGGGACAACTACTGGAGCGGGTACTGGAGCTAGAGCCGGAACTACTGAAGCCAGGGAAGTCTGAATTTGATCCAGCCGGCCGGATAATTCCTGGAGATACTGCATCACCTGGCTCTGTGCCGCCTCCTGACTCTGAACTCGGGAAACCAGGTCCTGGATGGCACTTGCCTCAGGGTTCCGATCCCCCGGGTCCATGTGGCCTGAGTATACTGTCACTGACCTGGGTTGGGGGTGTTGTGAACTCGGGGGTTCTTCCGATGATCAGGAAGAGGAACCACAGCTGGGTCGGAGCAGAGATGGCCGGATATAGGTTTTCCTCATACAGGACTCTGACAGTTCGATTTAGTGTAAAATGCTGAAAGACTTTATTATGGGGAGGGAGCAATACAGCGACAGATAAACAGAAGTGAAGTTGTGGGCAATGTCCAAGGTTACTGAAGAGTTAGTGAGCAATGTCTACAGACACAAATGAAGAACCTGTGAGCGATGTTGAGAAACACTGACGAATGGAGAACTTGTGAATGATGGTGAAAAGACACTTGATGATTGAAGAACTTGTGAGCGATTTTTAAAGACGCTGTTAAATGAAGAATTTGTGAGCGATGTTTAAAGACGCTGTTGAATGAAGAACTTGTGAGCGATGTTTAAAGACACTGTTAAATGAAGAACTTGTGAGCGATGTTGAAAGACACTGTTGAATGGAGAACTTGTGAGCGATGGTGAAAGACACTGAAGAATTTGTGAGCGATGTTTAAAGACACTGTTAAATGAAGAACTTGTGAGCGATGTTTAAAGACACTGTTAAATGAAGAACTTGTGAGCGATGGTGAAAGACACTGTTGAATGGAGAACTTGTGAGCGATGGTGAAAGAAACTGAAGAATTTGTGAGCGATGTTTGAAGATACTGTTGAATGAAGAACTTGTGAGCGATGGTAAAGGTCACTGAAGAATTTGTGAGCGATGTTTGAAGATACTGTTGAATGAAGAACTTGTGAGCGATGGTAAAGGTCACTGAAGAATTTGTGAGCGGTGTTTAGAGATACTGCTGAAGGAAGGACTTGTGAGCGATGGTAAAGGTCACTGAAGAATTTGTGAGCGGTGTTTGAAGACACTGTTGACTGCACTGCAAAGAAACACGCTGGTTGCTGGATACTCTGGAAACTCGGCTGCCGAAAGACACCCTGAAACGCTGGAAGCACTGGAGTACAGCCGCTGGGAGATACACGGTGAACAGGAGCACTGGCATCCACCTTAGAGGAAAGACGATACTCAGGCGCCGGGGCTTTGCCCGGCGTCTGGTTTTGAATTCCCCGCCTTTTCGTGATTGGTGGAGCGGGTAGGTGACGTCAGCCGCTTTCCACCCCCGTGACGTCGGACGTCACGACGGCGCCCATGCCCCGGGGAACCGCCGGGAGCAGCGCCAGCCAGACGCCGGGACCCGAGGACCGCCTGAGGCGAGAGCCGCCGGAGCGACCAGCAGACACGCAGGAGTAAGCGCGGCGGCCGCTGCCCCTGGCGTGTGACAGCATGCCTATATTCTGTGTGTAATTGTGACTGTATTTGCATCCGAAATGCCATGTTACAGTGTTTTAGTGTAGGATATCATTTTGTATGCAAATACAGTCGCAGTCGACTAAGACGCATTTTCGCTGGAAAAACGCCATAAAGACACTCTGCACTACCAAGACACTCAGCACTCATGTAGCACATGGAGCAAAGATATAAGAGGATATATCTGTACACAGCAATAATAAAAGAAAGTTGTCCTCCTGTAAATGGCCACTCTTAGTACATACAGATGTGTCCTCATACAACTAGCCTCAATACACCATGTGACATGAGATGCCTGGCTGAAGTGATCCGCCAGGTCCTGCCTGTTAGTACCAAGCATTTTTTTCACACATCTTTTTACCATTTTAGTCACACTGCGAGCACCAGGAGACTGTGCAGATGAATTTGCTATGCAAAACTTG